>NC_069503.1:259040933-259149139 GCF_027579735.1 Bombina bombina
CATGGAAACATAAGTAAATAAGTAAATCAGTGATGATCAATGTATTACTTTTATTCAGTGCTTCACTGTTTTGTTTATTTTCACTTGCTAGCTTCAGTGGCTGAGGAAATTCCAGGTGCCTCCCAAAAAGATGTGTTGATGCTCACTTAGAGAGGTAGGACACATTGCTGGCACCCTGTGTTCTCTCTTAGTTCCCGATGATCTAAAGCCCTCAGCTCTGGTGAGATGATCTAATACGTCTCGTCAGTACCGCAAAATCCCTAAAAGATGTTTAAAAAGGCATTTTTTTTCTTTTTCTTGAGAGTTTTATATCTCTCTATGCAGAGTTCTGGATGTGAAGGAGACACAACTACATTTCAAAATAATACTCAACATTATCCCCCAAAGATTTGGAGAGATTTCATTCTATGCCAGTGAGTTTTTAATCATCAGGCCCTTACTCTCAACATTAAGTAGCTGGTACAGGAATCCCATCTGCATGTTCAGATGCTCCTGGCTCACTCTCTTCCTTTATGATTTGTGCCATCTTTTTCTTGAGTAGGTTTATATTGCTACACCCTCAACCTAAGGAGTAGATGTGTAAAACAAACAGTTCTTCTGGATACATTTGTCCCTCTGTATAGCATCAGGATAGGGTCATTTATACAGACTTGCTTGGCTTCTCTGAAATAAACAAAATGTCTCATACTTCTGTAGTCTTCACATACTTTATTGTAGCTAATAATATCTCAGTTCTGCTGTCAGGACTGAACCATCTGTTAGATGGAAAGTATAAAGGGGCTTTATATCCAAATACTCTGATAATATAATTTAGACAATTGTTATGAGGAACAAGTGGGTGTTTTTCAGCTTTCCCTCATTCCACCTGAAATACTTCTAATAAAGTAGGAGAAAAAGGAAATTCAGTATTTTCTTCAGACAGTTTCATACCAATCAATTTTGAGTTCTGGGGTAGACAGGATTGACTCATGAATATTTAAAATATCTTAACATTCAGCATAGAATTGGCAAGTATGAATACATCTAATTAAATTGATTCTTTAGTAATGGGTACACCAGTCAAAAAAATATTCCTCTACTGCTGAGTATACATTAGGAATTTTGGACTTTCACATTCAGAACATACATCATCCTTGGTTTTCAAATAATATTTATCAAAGACAAACCCAGCATAGAGGCCATCAATATAGGAACTGCAGAAATGTCTGTCATTCCATGATTTCTATTGCATAATACACATTTAAAGATATGTTGAAAAAATATATAGACTTTCTCAGGCTCTGAAGAGTTAGACTGAAAGACAGTATAATTTCTAAATTAATATTCATCCTACCAAGAGGCTCATGCACATCATGTGGAAAAAGTGCAATGCTTACAAAGACTTTTCCATTTTATTTTGTTCTGTAAATATATAAGCAAAGAAAGTATAAAGTGAGCAGCTGATAGGGTAGTGCACTTTACAGTGCAGCCTATTGCTTATATTGCGACTACCTTGCTGAACAAACACCTATTCCCTGCATATAATGAACTGTTTTGTTTTTGTTTTTTTAATGACAGATGTGTGCAGCATAAAAAATGGTGTAAAGAGGATTTAACCAGGCACCAAATTAAAGAAGCTGCAGACAACTGCATGTGATGAATGGCATCCAAATTGGAAGTAATACAATAACATTGTTTTACATCAATAAACCAACCCACAGTCAGGCAACCTCAGAATCAGCCTGGCAAATTGAAAGTCAGTTATTCAACAGCTGCCCAGTCTCCGCACAACAAGCAGCTATTCTATAAATAAATATTAAAACATTTGCTAGTGATCCACTTGTATTCTAGGCCAACATGCATTAAATGAACATATTGCAAGCAGCAATAAATGTAAACCTACTATCCCTATGTACAGACAGAAACTGTGCTTGCCTGATAGTCAAAGTGCCTGAGGGATGACTAGGATAAGATCCAAATCTGTAAGCTAAAGGCAACTAACTATCCATCCTCTCCAGAGGACAGGATACAAAAATTGTGTCAGAAAAGGAAGCAGTCTTACACACACCTTATTGTGTCAGAAAAAGAAGCAGTCTTACATACACCTTATTGTTATTGTGTCAGAAAAGGAAACAGTCTTACACACACCTTATTGTTATTGTGTCAGAAAAGGAAGCAGTCTTACACACACCTTATTGTTATTGTGTCAGAAAAGGAAGCAGTCTTACACGCACCTTATTGTTATTTGTTTTAGCTGAAAAGAAGACATATTTAATTGGTATCTTAGCCTAAATAGCTTAATTTTAAAAGTGAAGGGAGGTACTAGTTGAGGTCATGGCCTTCTGCTTCTTATTTCAATTTAATCGAACTTTGGTTGCAAAATGAAAAGACTGCTGTTGGAAGCCATTGCACTTATCAACAGTATCCAGTGGCGTGTTAAACATCATTAAAATGGCTCCAGCTGCCGAAAAAGAATTACGCGGCCCATAGAAAATAATAGGAGCCAAAAAGTGCAAATTTACACCTGGTTTCCATCGAAAGAACAAATAGATAAAACACTGTCGGAAGCAGTCGACAAGGTCTCAAACATTACGGCATTCTCAACTCGAGTAAAAGAGGTAAAAATAAGCTTTTTAAGGCCTCTTTCCATTGAGATATTAACGTTTTTAAACAATACAAGGTTTTCACTATATACATTTTTTGTTACTTGTAATATTTATTACTGTCCTAGGTATAGGACCAGTTGGAGTTATGTTCCTATTTAAATTGACAGTCTACACTTTAGTCATCTTAAAGTCTTTCCTTAGATTAAGCTGAAAATAGCCTCCTACACCCTTTCTATATCATGCAGCAGGAACAGTAAAAAGGTTATTTTAAAATAAATATTGTTTCTTGCTACTTTGTGATGTCATCAGTGGGCAGAGTCTGGCAGCCATTTCAATCTGGGCTACATCTACGCACTCTGTTGAATAGCATTGACAGTTTATTGAAGCCAACTAGTGAGTCTTTTGTAACTATTGAGCCTTTAATGCAGCCCAGATCATGATGTCATCAGTGGGTGGAGCTTGGCAGCCATTTCAAAGTTGCCAGAAACAATATTCATTTTAAAATAACTTTTTACTGTTCCTGCTGCATGATATAGAAAGGGGTGCAGGAGGATATTTGGTAAGACTTTAAGATGACTAACGTGTAGACTGTCCTTTTAACTATCAAAAAGTATTTATATATTAAAAATATAAGAAGCACCCATCTCCATAATTCTAAATAGGCCTATGCATAGAGCAGCACTTATTATATATATCATACAATTTAATAAAACATTTTATTTTTAAATTAATTCAATGCATCTTGGTTTTTGTTTCTCTCTAGAGGTAACCACAGATATGGAGAGCAAACGTTAAACATAAATTTTATTGTGTAAGGTCGGGTTACCATAGCAACAAACCTTAAACTGTTTGTCTAACTCTACAGACCGCCAGCCAAAGAGGTTTTTCCTGTCCTCCAGAGATTGGCACTGAGTTTCAGAAGTCCAGATAGGCTGAGCAGGTTTTGCTGGTGCCGTCAGCGTTTTAGCGCATCTCTGTGACACATTATTTAAACATTCATGATAACTTTAGTGACATAGATATATAACTATAATAAGGATTATTACTTATAGTATAGTTTATTATAGTTAGTTATTTTTTGACGGTAGGCAGCTAGTTGATAGAAAATGTGATAGAAAAGTTGTTTAATTATTAAGTCAGTGTAGGCGGTATTATGGACTTAGCTGTGTGTTCTGGGGGTGTGTAAGTTTTGTGTAATGTAGGTGTAGGTGGTCAGGGGGAGCTAGCTGGGCGGTGCAGTGGGAGTGTAGGTTAGCCGTGATGTAGATGTAGGCAGTCAGTGGGAGGTAGCAAGGCGAAGCATGGGGAGTGTAGGTTAGCAGTGACACAGTAAAATATTTTGGCAATTTTTACTATTTCCTCTCCCTCCAGAGAAGAAACCAAACAGTGGCACAGAGGATATATGCTCCATACAAGCATATGCTCCAGCATCTATATTTTATGTCCAGAACCTCTGGAGCAGCATCAGGTGCAAGAATTTAGGATTTCATGTGCAATCGCTCGTGTAACCCCTCATTCTGCACATACACAACCAATTGCTTGAGTGCAGGGCTTGTCAGTCATCCTTAATGAACAAGTTCAGGCTGACTGATGTTTGGAACCTCTGAGGTTGCGGACACGTTAAGAAACTGCCCCGAAGCTGCTTAAACAGTCTGTTATAAGGTTTATTTATAACATAAGGTATATTTTGGGATGCAGGCAGGACCCATCAAAGGAAGTGAAATGGAAAAGAGTGTGTTTTTTCCTTATCAATTCCATGTTCGTACATGTCAAGCATTTAGGTTGAGTGTGCTTAATTTAAAATAATAAGTACCATAAGAGATCACTGATTCAGATACTGGACTTTTTAGAGCTTTGTCAGGAATCTAACATTGTACATTCATAACCAATACATTCTTGTGTGAACTTAAAAAGCTAGACTTAGATTAAATATATCTGGCTCCAGCAACAGCTTCAAACTAAACTATGTCCCATGGAAATTGAAAGCTTCCTTAAATCATATCTAAAGGAAACTTGGATGTTAAAAAATGCCCATAGGTACAACATGTACTTATTTTTCCTGTAAGAGTAGATTAATGCACTGAAGTACAAAGAACCTGTGGTGAAGTGAGATATGGAAACACATTTGTAGTCAGAGGTAGTTGATCCTGCTCTCCTGCAAATATATAGTACATGTGATCAATGTTTCAATATATATATATATATATATATATATATATATATATATATATATATATATATATATATATATATATATATAATATATATAATATATATATAATATATATACAGTATATATATATATATATTTATATATACACACACACACACAGTATATTCAAAATTAAAACCCATGAAAAGAATTAAGCGTAGTAAAACATACACTGCAATAATAACCACTGTTTGCTTTATTACTCTAGTCTTCTTGTTATTTATTTCTGGAAATTGTACTTTTCAAATTAAATAAAGTCCTTTTTTGAAATTAGAGACCTATAAGTGCAAAAAGAAAATGCTCTAATTTACTAGAGCATTTTTTGTTGCATAATTGCTTGCTTTTAGCTATGTGTTTAACCACTGCAAAGGATTAAATACATGGTTAAAGTCAGCATCAGTTAAAAGAGAGATGTGTGTGGTCACCAACATCCAGTTACCTACTATTGTTAAAAGTGGTTGATATATTTACAATATAAGTTTTGCATTGTTAAATTTCCCGTTATTTTTTCTTCAGATCAAATCAAAACACGGGGGCCAAAGCGTATGCTGTGGGCATTCAGCGATGTTGGGCGGACATGATCGACTCAGCTGATCATGTCCATTAGACATATGTGAAATTGGCCCCACAGTCACCATTATAACAATGTAAATCTGATGATAGAAGTAAGTTAAAAAGTCTCAGAGCTTCTTAAATTGTGTTTACCTAGGCCACCTTTTTACATTGGAACATTTTTCCATGACCCCAACATTATAATATAAACAATCTCCTTGTTAGGCTGATATACAACATTAGCATTATACAACATTATACAACATTAGCTATGTGCCTACCTCACATTAGCTATGTGCCTACCTCACATTAAGCAAAATAGGGAAAAAAGTTACTCAAACACACACACTCACTAATAAAAACATACATTCACAACACACATGCACACATTCCCTCATGCATACACACACTCTCACTCATATACTCACACACAATCATTACATACACACACTCACAAAAACACATATACTCATACATGCATACAAACACACTGACGTATACACTCACTTACAACATGCACAGTACATTATCAAATCTTGAGGTACCCTCTTAGAAGTAATAGTGCATACACAAACCCACACAGTACCTTATCAATTACTTAGAGAGAAAGCGAGAAAAACAGAAAGGGAGAAAATGAGAGAGAGCACAGAAGAGATATTTGCTATGCACCATATGGAGCCAGCAACCTCACAGTCATTTAAATTTACAGCGCCCTATTACATTTTTAGTAAAGGAATAATTGTATTTCTTGACCAACATCTCAGACACAAATAAAGTCTATAAGGTAATATCTTTAGCTAATTGCACATTAAATTAACTGTGATTTTGATGAATAATGAGAAGCTTGATGTAAAATCATATTTATTATGCAGCTTTGCAGTGATGAACCTTTTTTATGTGTCTGATCATAAGATAATTAGTATTACAATATGATAGTAATGTAACTAAATTGTAAAAATAATGAAAAAGCAAAATATTGAGCACAAAGTTAAACTTACTCGGAATCTGTTGAATCTTGTGCACAACTACAAAGGCGTCAGACAGTCCTACTTTGACTGGGTGGTTTGTAGAGTTTATCTGCATTATTGGTACAGGAATCTGCAATATAGGCAATAGTATTTGTTACACAGACTTAATAGCAAGTAATAGAAAATATCAGTAAAAGGGACATAAAGAATGCATAATTTATCTCATAGACATGTAAGTTTTAAATTGGGATTCTTCATCCCACAATGCAATTTAAGATCCAGATTAGAAGTGGCGTGCAAAAAAATTTTTTTCCGCTCAAGCTCTCAAAGTAAAAAACTATTAGCAGGGGGGTGTCAATCAACCCGATCGTGCACGATTGGGCGGATTGATGTCATTTGCCTCAGAGGCAGCGGACGAGTAAAGGAGCAGCGGTCTTAAGACCGCTGCTTCTTAACTCCTGTTTCCGGTGAGCATGAAGGCTTGCGCGGAAACAGGGCGATTAGGGGCCATTCAGCCGTTGTTAAATCGGCCCCTATATATATATTTTAACCCTTATAAAACATTTTTTATTTATATAAAATAAACATATATATTATCAGTGTTTATAAGAGTGAAACAGTTTAGTTTAATGTATTTTTGTTAAGTTTGGTGCAACTTTTATTTTATCCCTAACCCACGGTGCTCGAGCAAACTAGTTTCTTTCAACTTATAATATGCATGCAAAAGTTAGCATGCCACTTGTAATCTAGCCCTTTATAGTGTAATCTCGAGGTGTTTAATGTCTCTTTAATCACATTATCTAGGGCTAGATTACAAGTTTTGTGTTATGGTGCTGTACGGCTATACCGCTAAAAAATTGGCCATTGCGCGTGGAATGGCAGGTAATGCATAATACAAGTCGCAGTAAGCATTTTAGCCTGTAACGCAACGTCCGTTCCGCACTCAAACAATTACGTTTGAGTGCTTGATTTTCCATAGCGCCATATTACAGGTTGTGCGATCCTGCTAAAATGCTTGCGTTACAGCCTATACCAACACGATCCATTCCGCGATCTGAGACGAGTAGTTATGGATTTTGCAAAACAAAATTGTTTCACAAAACTCATAACTAAAATGTTACAAAGTACACTAACACCCATAAACTACCAATTAACCCCTAAACCACCACCCTCCCGCATCACAAATACTATATTAAACTTATTAACCCTTAATCCGCCGCCCACCCACATCGCGACTATTAAATAAACCTATTAACCCCTAATCTGGCGCCAACCCACATCGCCAACATTATTTAACCTATTAACCCCTAAAACGCCACCCCCCACATTGGCAAAACTATAATAAAGTTTTAACCCCTAAACCTCCAGCCCCCCACATAGCAACTAATAAACTAAACCTATTAACCCCTAAACCATCAGCCCCCCACATCGTAACTTATAAACTAAACTATAAACTCCTAAACCGCCCCCCACATCGCAAAAAACTAAATTAAACTATTAACCCCTAAACCTAACACCTCCCTAACTTTAAACTAAAATCTAGAATATAACTATCTTAAAATAAACTTACCTGTGAAATACAAAAAAACACTTAAAAAAAATAAAAAACCTAAATTACAAATTTAAATAAACCTAATACTATGAAAAAATTAAAAAAAAATAGAACATTACAAAAAAAAACGCTATAATTACGAAAAAATAAAAAAAACACTAAGATGACAAAAAACAAAAATTATTCAAAATAATAAAATTTACACCTAATATAATAGTGGTATAAAAATAAAAAAGCCCCCCCCAAATAAAAACACCCTCTAACCTAACAAACTATCAATAGCCCTTAAAAAGGGCTTTTAGTAGGGTATTGCCCTAAGTTAAACAGCTCTTTACCTAAAAAAATTACAAAGTCCCCCCCCTAAAAGTAACCCCCCCACCAATGCAACCCCCCAAAATAAAAAACCTACGTCTAAAAAAGTCCTAAGATACCCATTGCCCCTAAAGGGGCATTTGCATGGGCATCACCCTTAAAATGGCATTCAGCTCTTTTACTGCCCATCAAAACCCTAATCTAAAAAACAAACACCCCAAATTTTTTTAAAAAAAACCCAAACACTAACCCCCAGAAAATCTACTCATGGTTCCTGAAGTCCGGACATCCATCTTCATCCACTCAACGAGAAGTCTTCATCCAGGTGGTGACATCTTGATCCATCGTCGGGGCATCTTCTTTCTTTATCCCGGTGTCGCAGAGCTGTGGAGGCGCGGAGCTGTGGAGGCGTGGAGCATCTTTTCCGGCGACGCGGACATCCAGCATGGAGGATCCTCTTCATACGGTAACCACCGTACACTGAAGCTTAAAATGCAAGGTACCCATTTAAATATGGGGTACCTTGTATTCCTATTGGCTGACATTTTCAAATCAGCCAATAGCATGAGAGCTACTGAAATCCTATTGGCTGATTTGAACAGCCAATAGGATTTCAGTAGCTCTCACCCGCGATGGATCAAGATGTCACCACCTGGATGAATATTTCTCGCCGCCTGGATGAAGATAGATGTCCGGACTTCAGGAACTGTGAGTAAATTTTCTGGGGTTAGGTTTTTTTTTTTTTTTGGGGGGTGTTTTTTTTTAGATTAGGGTTTTGATGGGCAGTAAAAGAGCTGAATGCCCTTTTAAGGGCAATGCCTATACAAATCCCTCTTTAGGGGCAATCGGTAGCTTTGATTTTATTTAAACTTAGGTTTTTTATTTTGGGGGGTTGGTTGGGGGGTTTTACTGTTTTAGGGACTTTGTAATTTATTGGAGGTAAAATAGCTGTTTAACTTAGGGCAATGCCCTACAAACGGCCATTTTAAGGGCTATTGGTAGTTTATTGTTAGGTTAGGGGTTGTTTTTATTTTGGGGGGGCTTTTTATTTTTATAGTGCTATTAGATTAGGTCAAGTGAGGGAAAGTATAGGAGTGCCACCAAAATAGGGGCTTAAAGGGACATGAAACCCAAACATTTTCTTTCATGATTCAGATAGAGAATACAATTTTAAACAACTTTCTAATTTACTTCTATTATCTAATCTGTTTCATTCTCTTGGTATCATTTGTTGAAGGAGCAGCAATGCACTAATGGTTTCTAACTGAACACATGGGTGAGCCAATTACAATCAATATATATATGCAGCCACCAATCAACAGCTAGAATCTAGGTTCTCTGTTGCTCCTGAGCTTGCTTAGATAAACCTTTCATCAAATGATAACAAGAGAAGGAAGCACATTAAATAATAGAAGTACATTGGAAAGTTGTTTAAAATTGTATTCTCTATCTGAATCATGAAAGAAAAAATTTGGGTTTCATGTCCCTTTAAGTGTGCTATAGAGAGGATACTCAGGCAAATATAGCCAGTACTAGGGTATGTTCAATATGGCTGAATGGAAATAAGTGCAAATCTTCAGTAGGACAAAGTGGAGATAAAGGGTTACTGTATACATATGGGTATCAATGCAAAGTGTCAACACGCTATAATATATATAAGAAACAATATGAAATGGTTATAAAGAACTAATTAAATCCAGCATAAAAACTGATTCATATAAAACTAATTTAATTCAACATAAAAGCAAAAATAAAAATAAAAGTATAGCAAGAAGCAATATAAAAAGAATAAATATTAATCTGAGCTCAGATGTACATAATGGATCTCACAGGGCTCTAAGAACCAAATAAGTATATATGGAGGGGACATCTCAAGAAAAAGAAAACAACAAATTTCCCAGAGTGAAATGAGAACAAATAGTCCCAAATGAAAGTGCAATGTAAAACAATCCAGGGGCTTGGAGATGCTTGGAAAAGGCTTCAGGTCCAGAACTAACCAAATACCTGTAAAAATAAAAAACAAAACAGAAGCACAAAAACTAAAAGTTCCAGCTAGGCTAAATGAAAATGTGCTTACCATATGTATGTAGAAACTTGGACTGGTTTGTCACAAAGTCGACGCTTTTCAGCATTTTCTAAGAGGCCTTTATCAAGACAATACCAGCTTTGTATAATGTTTAGGTATTTAAAGGCTTTTTTAGCCAATCAGAAAAGAGGTGTGTGGTGAATTTTGCCGCCAAAAAAATGTAAACAGGATCTCACCGGAACCTAAAGAAGTACTTCTGGGTTAGACCAATAAGGTATATTGTGTACTAAGTGTATTGCTCACTATAGAAATAATAAAGTAATTTCAAGGTGCAAGGTCATGTGACTTATGACTCAGTTTAGACTGTTTTATATCGCCATCTTGGTTAAGGGCAAGAGTAAATTATTGAGGGCAAGAGTGAATTAGATTAGGTGGAAATTGTATTATTTTGGATAATTTCGTTTATTATTTTTTGTAATCTTAGAGTTTTTTATTTTTCGTGATTTTAGTGTTTATTTTTTTGTAATGTTAGTTTTTTTTATTTTATTCATAGTGTTAGGATTATTTAATATTGTAATGTTATTTTTTATTATTTTTTAGTAGTGATAGAATTATTTAATATGGTAATGTTATTTTTTTTATTTTTCGTTCATTTTATTTAAAATAGTAATGTTATTTTAATTTATAGTTTAAACTTAGTTTTTTTTATTTCACAGGTAAGTTTTCATTAATTTAATTTAAATATAGTTAAATTGTACATTTAATTTAAAGTTAGGGGGTGTTAGATTTAGGTGTTAATATTTTAATTTAGTGTGTTGGGATGTGGGGGGCAGGTGGTTTAGGGGTTAATATGTTTAGTTTATTAGTACCGATGTGGGGGGGGGGTAGAGATTAATAGATTTAGTTTATTGGTACCGATGTGGTGGGCTGGGGTATTAGGGGTTAATCATTTTATTTAGTGTCGGCGATGTCAGGGTCAGCAGATTAGGGGTGTTTAGACTAGGGGTTTATGTTAGGGTGTTTCAGACATCAATGGGGTTGTGTTACCGCGATTTGCCACTCCACGATCGCAGGTGTTAGTATTTTGCTAACACTTTCTTCTTATTGATGTGTATGGGGGAAAGCGTGCACGAGCATGTAAACTCAGCCCTTGGCTTTTGTGCGGTATGGAACTTAACGCACCATAACGCATAGCTCAAGGAGGTATTTCAGTAACTTGTAATGGCAGTGCTATGGAAAGTGCGATAAAGCAATTTTTTTTTACGTTCTTTACGCACCCGGTATAGCACAAAACCCTGTAATCTATGTGAAAGTTACACATTAATCCAAGCTGGTGAAACAATGGTAACAGCACCCCAAGTGAAGCATATTAGATACTTACTTCAGGACTGTAATGTTCTGTTTAGGACAAATGTGTTTGCTCTATGCACTTCCTAGTAAATTTAATATTAGCTTAGATAAACGCAGAGTGCAGGAGAAATATTCATAAAAAAGAACATGTAAGATAAAAAAGTGTGTATCAATTACATAATATATAATATTTTAAAGCAACTCTTACATTTTTTCAATTTATTTTTGCATTATACTTTGTTACCCTTCTAGAATAATTTATGCACATTATGGTATAAAGCAAAAGGAACTAATCATTACAAGTCTGGCACTTTTTTTTTATACATGTATAACAATCCTATTCATGTTTGCTACATCAGGCGTACATCATTGCCTACAGTATGTCTCATCTAAATGGAATAAGGAGTAATATCTAGACATGTGCATTTCACTTCGTTCCAAATCAAAATTGGGACGAATTTGTCAAATTCGGAGTTTCGGATCAATTCGAATTTCCGAATAACACTAGAAACAAAACTAAACTAATTCGAATGCATTTGTAACGAATAAATCTGAATTAGTTTGGATTTATTCGTTACATTTGAATGGCCATGGACTAATCACAATTACACTAGTATTGTACAGTATATTAGGTTATATCACTTTACTAGCTCTGTGCAGGGCACATTATGTAGCTGGTACCTGTGTATTACACTAGTATTATGTACTGCATATTAGGTTATATACCTCTGCTAGCTCTGCGCATATTGTGTAGTTAGTACTTATGTTGATTCAGATGGGTTACACCTAATATACAGTACATAATACTAGTCTAATACACAGCACATCCCACCTAACACATGAACTTCTGAATTTATGAATCAAATCTGAACCAAATACATCTGAATACATCAACAATTATTCCAATCCGAATGAATATGAAACCAATACATTCGAATACGAATCAATCCGAAAACGAAATTCAATAAAATCCGAATCGGTCCGAAACAAATTTTTCCACCTCGCACAAGTCTAGTAATATCACAAATGACTGAAATGTAGAAAATGAAGGGCAGATCTAATTAATTATTTTATTGAGTGTCATAAAATAACAATTTTGGGCTAAGATTACGTTTTGTTGGATCACAACCATTTGTAAAAATAATATCAGCCTATTCAAAGAAGAGCATGGAAAGAGGAGAAGCCCCCCGGTTTTTAAAACATTATTTAATGACCTATATGAGCATATGATAATTCAACAATATGCTATAAAGGCTCCATTTAAGAAGCTGCAAATGCAACGTTGGAGCACCTGAGCGAGTCTGCAGCTGATAGTTAAGAAGCAGCAGTCATCAGAGACATATGTATTTATATGTGTATATATGTATTTACAGACATATATAAACACATGAATACATTGGAGCCCTTTGCAGTCAAGTAGCTGAAAACATGTAAAAGCATATTTATGAAATTCATATTAATTAAAGTGTTTTACTATGTATTTACAGTATTTAGCACAAAAATGTGACGTTTCGGGGATCAATCACCTGATGAAGGGGTGATTGATCCCTGAAACGTCACATTTCACATTTTTGTGCTAAATAAAGCACCTTTTTCAAAAACCCAGTGAGTGCAAGCTTCATCTCTCTCTCTCTCTCTCTCTCTCTCTCTCTCTCTCTCTCTCTCTCTCTCTCTCTCTCTCTCTCTCTCTCTCTCTCTCTCTCTCTCTCTCTCTCTCTCTCTCTCTCTCTCTCTCTCTCTCTCTCTCTCTCTATATATATATATATATATATATATATATATATATATATACATACACATATATATACATATATATAGTTAGTATATAGCAGGGTTATAATACAATTTATTTATTCTTTAAAATAACCTCCAATTAAAATGTATATATGAAACAATTGAAATTAATATTTATATCTAAATTCTTTAGATTAGTTCAAATTTATATACACATTGCAATATATTTATGTAGAGACCAGATTATGACTCAAATTATACACATTTATGCTGTTATATGCTGTTATAATATTCTTTACAAAGATCATAAAAGATATACCTTTAAAATTAACTTTACTCACAATGAATCACATTAAAATATCAGAATAAAATACCAGAGTATGGACCGTTAACAGTAAAACAAGATATTTCACACAAATCTTACTTAGTCTCAGTAGATTTAAGATAACAGACAAGTATAATTAAGCTACTTAGCCCACAAATGATTCTATATAACTCCGATTAAAAACACCAGAAGTTGTATATATTATTAATGCAAACAGCCAATTTAAGTGCCAATATATCTGACCTGAAATGACCTCTTATTTAACTACAATAAGACAAATTCTAATATATATATATAGCTGCAAATAACTTAATACACTCAAGGCATGAGGAAGGGATAAGATCCCGAAACGTCGCCTGTCTGTTCTTGCCTCTGATTATAACTGCCTGTCTGTTCTTAGCTCTGATTATAACTAAATAAATACTTTTCTGCTGTCACCTTGCTACCTATTTTTTGTTATATTGTTTTGAGGTCTAGGGCAATTACCCCAATGTGACGTGCAGCTTTCTACCTATGGTGCTGGGACTCTACATTTTTTAATAACTTAATACACACCAGAAAGATTTACTTACAATAATAAGCATGACTTAGAGATATGAAATACAAAAGACCTTTATCTAGCAAATGAAATTATTTGGCATTAATGTGACTAGCTAAGACTAAACAGGACTATGGATATAAGCTTAAAATACAAAGTGCCCTTTTAAAATTACTAACTTCAATTAAACTGTAGCAACAATGAATGTATATGCTTTAAAATATTAAATTATAGTCACTGCCATACGTTACCACATAACTAAATGATTATTCAGTTTCCAGAATTCCTTGAGGGTCATCTAAGAAGGATTTATCCACTATTTGTAAAGGTACAGGCCTCAAAATGTTCAAGAAAGTGTCCCAAAATAGCAGAGAATATACTTGGCACAAAGCCTATGTATTTTCATCTCCAAAACTTATGCTTCTTTGAGTCTGTGTGTACTTTGTCTACTGTGTGTGTGGGTCTTTATCCAAAAATAAAGAATCCCTCCTCCTTTTCTTTAATCATTCCCACATAATTGGATAGGCCCTTAACAGAGCTTGTCCCTGATTTATTATTTGGGAGATGCCTCCCTGATTCTCTCTCAGATCTGAAGATCTCATAGGCTATTTGGTTTGGCAAATGTTTTAAACAGTCAACTTGTTTGGCTGTCATACCAGTTTTAATCCACGAGGGGGCAGCAGATAACCAGAAATGCAGTCTCACTATCAATACTGCTATACAGTAAATACAGTTCTTTATATATATATATATATATATATATATACATATATATATATATATATATATACACACACACACACTGTATGTATGTATGTGTATATATATATATATATATATATGTTTAAACGTATATAAAAATAGACATTTTATAATCTCCTAGTTTTAATAATTATATGTTCCATATATGGTCTGTTTAATATCATTTATTCTGAGTATTTTCATATTGAACATGAGTATATCTCTAGAACCACATTACAAAGTAATCCTTATACATTTAAAATATATGGGTATTTAAAAGGATTTTAATATTTGTAGCATGCATCTAATTAATATCTCATACATACCTTGAGATCAGCAATTAAATGTAATTTCACATAATTATATTTATATTGGACTACTATCCCATATCAATATAAATATTGCATATCTGTATATCTCTTGCTGAGTGTATAAAAAACATATGATATTATTTATAGCACCAATTATATATTTACTTATTAGATGCCTTAAAAAAATAAAAATAATAGGTTATTAATTTTGAAAGAAATTTTAAATTGACTGTATAGCCACTTATTAAATTCAGCAAATATGTATCTAACATGCCACTGTGAGGCATTTCTTCTCAGGATATATATATATATATATATATATATATATTTATACAGTCTGAGTATCAATTAAATCTTTGAGAATTATACAGGACATATAGACGAATTTCTAACTTCTCTTTTTTAATACCAATATTTAAATTCTTATATGCTTTCAGAAAAAGATGTCTCTCTGTTTTCTCCTGCTATTTTCCATTTGAGATGTACGTCTGAGCTTTGTGTATTTGAAACTCAGTAGGGGACACTTAACACTTAGTTAATAAGGGCTATCTCCTCTGAGTATGTTTGTATATTCCATTATCAGTTCAGACTGAGCAACTGGTTCTTCAGATAGGAAAACTCTTTACACAGTCTTCTTTGAAATGGATAATTAGGACATTCTGGCTTGTAATGTGTATTCTAGTCACATCAGGGGGGGTTGTGTTTAGTAAATAAAACTAATGCAACAAGTGTCATATATAATGAACCCTTTGATCTAATATATATATATATATATCATCAAAACAAAGAAGGCACTCTCCGTTAATCAAGCCGTTTATTAGTAAACATTTTCGGGAGACCCCGAAAATGTTTACTAATAAACGGCTTGATTAACGGAGAGTGCCTTCTTTGTTTTGATGATATTTGAGTGTTTGGAAGCGCACCCCGGCAGCTGTATGAGAAGAGTGTGCTGGTTCCCTACTTGTGCTTATTTATATATATTTATTTATATATATATATTTTAATAACACTCACAGATATCCTGACATAAACCCCCCTTACAATTTTCAATGGCTGTAGGACACATGTATTGGAATTGGTTTAAAATCAGTGGTACTTTGTGAGTGTACTGACAGTTTGCATCACAGACAGTCTTCTATGAAGAGAGTCTTATTTTTTCGATCCTTATATTTATGCTCGTTAGCTAGGCATTTTTAACTACAATATTTCTTTAGTGCATTGGGGGATATGACACTTCATTCTCCCTCTATGAATTGTAGTTGGGATCTGCAACTGAATAATATAGACCCATTTATCCATAAAAATTTCATTTTTAGGGATCCTTATGTTATAGGCAACTGGAGATATTCTGTCAGTAATGTCAAAAGGACCCTTCCATGATGAAAGGAATTTTTTCTTCTCCTTAACCTGATCTCTTCCAAAGTTATAAAGATAAACTTTATCATTTATTTCATATTCCTTTTTGGACGTTTTGAGATCATAATAAGTTTTAGCGGCAATTGCAGCCTTTTCTATGTTCCTTTGAGCAAATGCAAAGGCATATTGCAGGTGCTTCCTTAGATTCTCCACATATTCATGCATATTGGCAGCATTTATCAAGTTCTGGTTTGATGTACGGTAGAATAGATGTTGAGGTAGAACCATTCTTCTACCAGTCATCAATTCAAAAGGTGACATCTTAGTAGCACTACTTGGAGTTGCTCTTAATGTCATTAGGACTAGAGGTAATTTTACACCCCAGTCTTTACCCATTTTACTCACAAACTCTGAGGATTTTCACAATAGACTGCTTGTAATACTCTACGCCACCACTTGAGGCAGCTCTATATGCAATATGGAGCTTTCTTTTGACCCCTAGTATTTTCCACATTTTGGTCATCACTTCGCTACTGAAGTGAGTTCCCCGATTGGATTTGATTCTCTGGGGTAAACCAAATCTGGAAAACACGTGGTTGATGAGCAATGCTGCTCATGTTTCAGCACTAGTGTTAGGTGAACTGATACACCCTACCCATTTGATGAACAGGCATATCACTGTTAACATGTATTTGTTACCTCTTGATGACCTTGTTACTGGACCAGTAAAATCAATTTGTATATCTGACCATGGCATTACCATCCCCCTTTTCTGCAATGGTGCTCTATGCGTTGGCGCAGTGGGTTGGAATTGTGGACAGATTAAACAACCTTGACAGTAGGTTGGATCATCCTTCAACATGTGCGGCCAAAAGGCGTATTCACATAATATTTCATAAGTTGATTTGGCACCATGATGACTAGATGTGGGGGCATCATGGGCATGTTGAAGCATTAGACCTCTGAATTTTTTAGGTACCACCCATTGCTGGATGACAGTTTTGGAGGTTATGTTATGTTATAACAAACCATCCTGTAACTTTAATTGTGATTTGGACTTCATTAAGATTCTAAGATCTTCTGTGCCAATACTGTCCTCCTTTGAGATAGGGTTGCTTTCAGGATCTTCTATGTGTTTATAGAAGATGCCTACAATTGGGTCTTCTTTTTTACTAGTGATCAGGTCCTCACTAGGAGAATTCTGACTCCATTGTACCAGGTTAGGCTCACTCTGTTGTTTAGCCTGGTTTCTGGTAATGGCTTCTACCTGAATTGCACCCATTAAAAGGTCGATATTAAGGCGTTCTGCAGTTATGGCTCCTTGTTTGGCTAATGAATCCACAAGATTATTGCCTTCCTTATCAGGACCCAGAACCCTTGAATGACCCTTGATCTTTTTCCAGTGTATTAATACACTAGAAAGGCTTCTTCAATTTTACAGATGCCTTCCTCTGAGATGAAATGATAGACTGAATTGTAAATAGTCCCTCTTGCATAGATGCAAAGGATTGTTCTATTAATTGTTCTTCAGTTAAGTATCCTTCAGGTATTAGCCCAATTACATTATTCTGGAATCCGAAAGTGTAATAACTTGATTCCAGTGCATATCCTATGGTAGTTCCCTTGGATAATGTGATATCCTGTGGGGTCATGTTATGCACAATTATGTATTGGAATAGTTCCAATATTTACCATAGGAGTATGGGTCATTGTTATACCGAGATTTTGCATTCTATGGGAGATGCATATTAGTGTCTCAGAAGTTTTTAATTTCTGACCTCTTTTTACCTGTAAGGATAAGAGGAATTTATTAGCCCCAGCAGGGATTACAACATCATTAGATACCTGCATATTCACAGCATATGGCATTTGTTGGTTTGATTTCAGGGCTGCATTTTCATCCTGAAATACTTCAGGGTCCCACTTTAACCTGCTCCAGAGGCAAAGGTTAATCAAATCTATTTGTATGGTATATCTATGTAAGAGATTGTTGCCAATATATATTTGGTTACAGGAATTATTTAAAACTAAAAACAGGTGCTTCGCTGATTCATTACCTATGGAGATAGATAATTAGCAGTTAGCTGTAATTTTATAGCTTTTACACCTGTCATTTAGGCCATGGACTTAGTGATCTTAGGGAGAAAGATATTTAATCACCTTAGGTTCAGCGATCTGCGCTAATAAGCCTTCGCTTATATAGCTAGCTTCCTGTTTTAAGCTCAACTTGGCATACTTGGTTTTTCCAAGGTCATGTACTTGCATGGGGATAAATAGATCATCCTTAATCTTTTCAATTTCTGCAAGGAATTGCGAATGATCTCCCCCTTTAGGAGATTTAGGGTCCCCCTTGTGGAGTTATATGGTTAATACATCGCCTTCTAAGGAAATATTCGCTATCTTTCCAGACGAAATTTTAAAAGTATTACCATCAGAGCCACTTAAAGGAGTCTGATCATCTATTTGTATAGAGTCATTCCTGAAATGAATCTCCACAGAATATGGCTTCTCTTCCACTAGATGACAGTTATGTCGGGTGCAAGATATACCGGACCACTCAATTAATAGGCCTTTTTACTTGTGACCAAATTACATTATTTATGCAATCAATATTATGGTACTTAATCACTTCAGGAGATCACTACCAATAATTAAACGATCAGTTGGCAGATCCACTATAATTAACAAAGTAATTGTAATAGAGTATACAATTGTATATAGTATGCTCTTATCTGTGTAAGAATTTAAAGCTCTGCCCTTTAAAATTCCCATATGATTTCTTAAACTCAGTGTAGAAATTTGAAATTGTAACAGCCAGCAGCAACAAAATGATTATAAATAAAACCCTTTCAATCCGAGGGCTATAATTAAGCTATCCTTATTTTTACTGATATACTGCTCGGCTTGTATCTAAAGTGAGTTTACCAATACATTGTTATTGGGTTAGCAAATTAAAACAAAGGAGAGACTAAGCTTCTCCAAGAAGACCCCTGACGCGTGTTTCACAAAAAAAAAATTCTCAGGGGAAGCGTTTTTTTGCTGCTGGCTGTTACAATTTCAAAATTTCTACCCTGAGTTTAAGAAATCATATGGGAATTTTACTATACACTGGGTTTAGTGTTTTTAATATTAGCTTAAGCTATTGTATGTGTTGTAATTTTTACTTTTTTCACTTTACGTTTTTTGTTTTTTAATAAAGATTTAAGTATCAATGTATGATACTTATAATTTAAATGTTGATTGTGATCTTTAGGGCAGAGCTTTAAATTGATACACAGATAATAGCATACTATATACAATTGTATACCCTATTACAATTACTTTGTTAGTTGTGTTCAGTTCTATGCTCCATACCTGTGGCAGGTAATCCAATTTCAATATAATAAGATTTACCTTATATGTAATAATATATTGGTCTCCTGTTTACAAACACTCTAGCCCCCCCCCCCCCATACCCTTTATTGTAAATAGATCCACTATAATGACATGGTATCTTATTACCCTGTTCCTAGTTTTAGTTTTAACTGTAGAGAGTCACCCCAACACCTATTAGTGAACCATAAATTCTTTTATTTTAGGTTTGTGGGGTGTTAGCTCATTTAGCTGTGTGTAGTACCTGTGGGATAAAAAAGTTGCCTGAGATCCAGTATCAATTAATCCCATGATAGGGTTAGCAACTGAATCCTGGAGCTCAACTAATACATAATATCTCTCTGCAGTTTCTACCATTTCACACATAATGTTAGCATGATTACATAATCGTGGGCTTCACGACGAGTTACCTGAATCAACCATGTTACCTGATGCAGAATATTTTTCATTCTTACCAGTCCTTTCCTCTATAATAGGGCTGATTGGGTTCCTGTGTACTGCATCTGTGGTAATAAGGTTAGGAGAAAACTGCAAAGGAAGAGGTTTAATAGAGCTTCCAGGCTGAGGTTGCTCATCATCACAGCTAAATTGTCTGTCCCTGGTCTGTAGGGAGAGAATATGATTAGTATCATTATTGACATTTATCATTTCATTTGGTATATCTCTCCCCTCTTTCTCAGGTAATACCGCAGTATTTATGACTGTGCCTGTACCCCTAAAAAAGGATTATTAGGGTTCTGAACCATCAAAGCTTGACTCATATTAGTGAATAGTGTACATAATTGACTTAACTGTGTACTAAGTTGGCCCACTAAACTATACAAACTCTTTTTACCCATGAACCGATTTTTTGATATACCAGGGTATTGATTCCTGGATCCTTGGGATCCCTCAGAATCATAGCTATTATTCCATTTTTGATGTGGTTGTCTTTGGGGGTTCAACTTGTTCAGCATTAATATCTTGGGGAGCACTATTTACTTGGGGTGTTTGGTTACCCTGAGTATTTTTGCCACTTTTGGTATTTATTTTTACGGGGGTACCAATTACCTTGTGGGATTTCATCTCTTTGGGGATAATTATTTTGGTGGGTATGCTCCCCATTTTGAGTATATTCTCTCTGCACCTCGGCCCGTGATGGGGGAGAGGCAGAGTTAAAACTTTGTGGGGAAGGCCTGTTTTCTTGAGCCACTTCTGCATAGGTTTTCTTTTTAGATTCAGAATTTAGGGGGCTAGGTAACACCCTAGTTTCTGCCACAGTTTTGGGGCTGGGCCTTGGTTACCTTTTAAGCTCCTTGTTCACCGGACTGCTGAATAGAGTATAACTTGGTACTCTCTTTTATTGAAAAAAGAAGAAAGTGGGTGTAGTAAGGGCGCTAACAGCTAAAGATACCAAAAAAAAAATGTGTAAAAAAGTGGTTTGAAGATTGGTTTCTAAGTGAAAAATCTATAGAGGCTTTATAGTGAAGGCATAAAATTATTTAATAGGTAATTACTCTCTTTTATCAGCCAGTCCAATGAGCAGTTCTCATCAAAATCTCTAGCCAGATTCATGTTGATGTGTGAGGGTAGTGCTTCAAAAAATAAATTCACAAATTCTGAGCTCTCAAATATGGGGTAGTCTTCGGCCATAATGTACGCACTTTTTAGTAGAGAAAGGAATTCTATAGGGCTTTGATTGGCATTACATTTCAAACTGTATACACCTATTTTCACAGCAGTTTTAGAGCGATATTGCCCAAACTACTTTTTGTACTGGATTTTTCGTTTCACTCCAGGAATGAATATTCATATCCTTTAGTGAAGCAAAGAATTTGTGAGTTTGACTGCTCACCTGTAACATTCATTATGCATAAAGCATTTTCATAAGTCATAAGTCACTAAGTGGTCAATTATAGAATTGGTTCCCTTGTTGGAAAACTTAGGTACTGCACTAAAAATTAATTTTAGGGGTGTCATATCTTATTAGATGTATCTTGGGCTTTCCTATGGACTTTATTTTCAGGGCTGGAGCTTTCCTTATCTGCCCTTTTACTATGAGGAGACCCCTCATGTACATTAGTACTACATGGGCTATTTGGGTAGCTGGCTCCACCCTCTGACTCACTATAATAACTGTTCTCCCCCTCTGAAGTGTAGCAGTTCCCTGAATTTATAACCTGAGGTGACTGTCTATTTGGGAAGTGTATTTCTGACCCAATAGGGGTCGTTTTTTTAACTTCTTCCCTCATGTTCTGCAGTTCATTTCTCATCAATTCTTTAAGGGTTTTAAAATTATCTGCATTATCCTCATTGCTAATAGAGGACTTTTCATTATGACGATACAGCCTTTTTAAACCAATTAACTCTCTTTGGCTTTGTGCGAGTTATTTATGCAAATCTTCTATTTGAGCTATTAAACTCTGGTTATATTTTTGTAAGGTGGCCACGTTTTTGGCAAACTCATCAATTTTATCCTGGACTCGTTCTGCCTCTTCCTCATCTAACCTTAAGGAATAATTTTCACCCCTCGGTTGCTTTAATTGTGAGTTTTGTACATTTTATCGTTCACATAGAGGAGCAGACCCCAAACTTTGAAAATTATTTCATCTCATTTCCTCGGCTTTTGAGGTTGGACAAATTTTACAAGCCCTTGAAACATTTTGCTTCACCACACCATATATTATTTGCAATATTTTTGGCCTTAGTCTTCAGCATCTTAATGTAAGCGCCTAATTCTCCCTTAATACTTAATTTATTTTTAAGGTTAGTAATGGCTTCTGTTTTAAGCATTTCTGCCTGACTAACGGGCGATTTTGGGAAACATATTTCAATACTATGTATATATTCATTGGATTCACTTCTAGTAACAGACATTATTATTTTGGCTTAGTATTTGGTTAAATTAAGCTTATACAATTTTGACCAACAAGAGAGAATTTTTTATTTTATTTTTTAAATATGAATATTAATTTTGAAATATTAATAAAAATTAAAAAAAAAATCAATTAAAAAAAAAATTATTTTTTCTAATCTCTATTTACTACAAATATATTATATAAATGTGATAAATATAATAATCTTCTACCAGTGCCTCCAGATAAGTCAGTATATAAATATATCAAGAGGTTACCTGTAATAGGACACAATACATCCTCAGGGCTTGGTGCAAGTAAAAATGGACTTTATTGTAAGTCTTGCAAACAGTTACAGGGTACAACCAGGCTCAGGAGTGAGCTAAGAACAACAAGAACATACATTGCTGTACACAGTGACACACGTACAGTGATTAGAGACCTGATCGAGGGCTGCATCTGCATTGTGTGCTTGTATGTCAGTATATAGCAAGGTTATAATACAATTTATTTATTCTTTAAAATAACCTCCAATGAAAATGTATATACAAAACAATTGAAATTTAAATTTATTCCTAAATTCTTTAGATTAGTTAAAATTTATATACACATTGCAATATATTTATGTAGAGACCAGATTATGAATCAAATTATACCTGCTTATGCTGTTATAGTATTCTTTACAAAGATCATAAAAGATATACCTTTAAAATTAACTTTACTCATATAACAAGATATTTCACACAAATCTGGGTCTCAGTAGATTTAAGATAACTTTCAGACAAGTATAATTAAGCTACTTAGCCCACAAATGATTCTATATAACTCAGATTAAAAACACCAGAAGTTGTATATATTATTAACGCAAACAGACAATTTATGTGCCAATATGTCTGACCTGAAATGACCTCTTATTTAGCTAAAATAAGACAAATTCTAAAATACATGTATAGCTGCAAATAACTTAATACACACCTGAGAGATTTACTTACAATAATAAGCATGACTTAGAGATATGAAATACAAAAGACCTTTATCTAGCAAATGAAATTATTTGGCATTAATGTGACTAGCTAAGACTACACAGGACTATGGATATAAGCTTAAAATACAAAGTGTTCTTTTTAAAATTATTAACTGCAATTAAACTGTAGCAACAATCAATGTATTTGCTTTAAAATATTATATTATAGTCACTGCCATATGTTACCACATAACCAAATGATTATTCAGTTTCCAGAATTTCTTGTGGGTCATCTAAGAAGGATTTATCCACTATGTGTAAAGGTACAGGCCTCAAAATTATTCATCTTCCTTTGTTCAAGAAAGTGTCCCAAAATGGCAGAGAATATACTTGGCACAAAGCCTGTGTATTTTCCTCTCCAAAACTTATGCTTCTTTGATTCTGTGTGTACTTTGTCTACTGTGTGTGGGTCTTTATCCAAAATGAAAGAATCCCTTCCTTTTCTTTAATCATTCCCACATAATTGGCTAGGCCCTTAACAGAGCTTGTCCCTGATTGGTTATTTGAGAGACGCCTCCCTGATTCGCTCTCAGATCTGAAGATCTCATAGGCTATTTGGTTTGGAATATGTTTTAAACAGTCAACTTGTTTGGCTATCATACCAGTTTTAATCCTCGAGGGGGCAACAGATAACCAGAAATGCAGTCTCACTATCAATACTGCTATACAGTAAATACAGTTCTTATATATATTTTTATCAAATGCCTATTTTTACTTTTAATCTCCTAGTTTTAATAACTATGTTCCATATATGGACCGTCTAATATAATTTATTCTGAGTATTTTCATATTAAAAATGAGTATATCTCTAGTACCACATTACAAAGTAATCCTTATACATTTAAAATACATGGGTATTTAAAAGGATTTTAATACTTTTAGCATGGATCTATTTAATATATCAGTTATCTTAATATCACATACATACTTGAGATCAGCAATTAGATGTAATTTCCCATAATTATATTTATATTGGACTACTATCCCATATCAATATAAATAATGCATTTCTGTACATCTCTTTCTGAGTGTATAAAAACATACGATATTATTTATACCACCAATTATATATGTACTTATTAGATGCCTGAAAAAATAAAAATAGGTTATTAATTTTGAAATAAATTGGACATTTTAAAATTGGCTGAATAGCCACTTATTAAATTCAGCAAATATTTATTTAATATGCCACAGTGAGGCATTTCTTCTCAGGATATATATATATATATATATATATATATATATGTATATGTATATATATATATATATATACATATATATTTATACAGTCTGAGTATCAATTAAATCTTTGAGAATTATATAGTTCATATAGACGAATTTCTAACTTCTCTTTTTTAACACCAAGATTTAAATTCTTATATGCTTTCAGCAAAAGTTGTCTCTCTGTTTTCTCCTGCTATTTTCCATTTGAGACGTACGTCTGAGCTTCATGTATTTGAAACTCAGTAGGGGACACTTAACACTGAGAGGCCTCTTTATCGACTGGTTCTTCAGATAGGAAAACTCTTTACACAGACCTCAGGACATTCTGGCTTGTAATGTGTATTCTAGTCACAGCATGGCGGTTGTGTTACCCAGCCCAGCCCATCTGGTAGAGAGAACTGTAATTTATAGTAAATAAAACTGATGCAACAAGTTTCATATATAATGAACCCTTTGGTCTTATGTATATATATATATATATATATATATATATATATATATATATATATAATTTAATAACACTAGGATATCCTGACAAATATATATATATATATATATATATATATATACATACACACATATATATATATATACACACACACACACACACACATACATACAGGTAACTTGTAATACGCTGCCTGATACACGCTAAAAATTACGTAAGTGCATGAACAAGAGTGATAATTAGCGCTCCACTTGTAATCTAGCCCATTGATGGACAGTATTTCCTGCATATTTTAGTTCTATACACATTAATATTTTAAAAATTAAAGGGGCATGAAAGTCAATATTAAACATTCTTTTTTCAGAGGACCATGAAAATCTAATACTTCTATTATCAATTTTTCTTTGTTCTCTTGGTATCCTTTGTTTTATATCATACCTAGATATATTACCTAGTAGCAATTCCTTAGTAGGAGCAAGCTGGAGAATGGTGGCTACACACATATATCGCTTGCCGTTGGCTCATTAGATGTGTTTAGCTACAAAAGGAGCTGACTTTAACTATGTGTTGAATATAAGTCACCAAATCCTGTAAAAAGCTAGTGGTTTAAATACTAGTGTTGTCATGAGTAATGGTTAAATGACAAACACTGCAGTTATTTTTGGCAGTCATTAGCGGACATGTTTTTCTCTCTCTTTGGCCATACATCATTTGTTTCTTTTAACATCTGTGAAAATCCTACAATAAAAAGGGACATGAAGCCCATTTTTTTTTCATCATTCAGATTGTACATGTTATTTTAAACAACTTTCCAATTGACTTCTGTTATCTAATTTGTTTTCTTCTCTTGGTATCTTTTGTTGTAAAGGATACATAGGTAGGTTCAGGAGCTGCTAATTGCTGGCTGCCCACATATACCTCATGTTACTGGTTCACCCCATATGTTCATCTACCTCCCAGTAGTGCGTTGCTGCTTCTTCAACAAAGGATATCAATGGAAGTAAGCAAAGTTGACAATATATTTAAAAAGTTGTTTAAAATGATATGCTCTGTCCCTTTTAGGTTTGTTTAGCCAGATTTGTGAACATATTTTATGGATTGTCTTTGAAAAAAATCTTAGCAAATCAATCAAGCTGTCAATTTTTTTTTCATATACTGATGGATTGGAATCCAGGCTATTCCTCTTGTCAACTTGTGATAGGAAAATCATCCACAGCATTACATATTTAGATAATTTGTTATACTCTACTTTTCCTATTTCAAGCTATTCATTTCTGAGATTGTCTTTGGATCTATAGGGGTGGATTTATTTGCTGTATGTATCTCTTATTATGAAGGAACTCTACTTTGACCTCTTGCCTTGTTGAATAAAGCATTTTAACTCTGACCTAGGAAGTACCATCTGTCTAACTAATGGCTAATGTTACCACTATATTCTCTAGACTTTGATTTCATTATTAAGTTAGTCATAAGGTAAAAGCTTCATTAATTACTTTTCATGCTTGCAGTAAGTAATTAATAGTCACTTATTTGCATTTTTTACCACAAAAGAAAATAATAAAAAAAGACCTTAAAGGGACATTAAACCCAAACATTTTCTTTCAAAATTTAGCTAGAGAACACAATTTCAAAAAAGTTTCCAATTTACTTCTATTATCAAATTTGCTTTATTCTCATGATATTCTTTGTTAAAGAGATACCTAGGTAGGTAGCGTGCACATGCTTGAAGCAATACATGACAGAAAATAGTGCTGCCATCTAGTGCTCTTGCTAATGAATAGCATTGTTGCAAAACTGCTGCCATATAGTGCTGAAGAAACGTGCACACACACAAGCTTACCTTCCTGCTTTTAAACAAAGGATAAGAAAAAACGAAGAAAATTTGATAACAGAAGTAAATTTGAAAATTGTATGTTCTATCTGAATCACAAAAGGAAAAATTTGGGGGTTTTTTTCCCTTTAACCCCTTAATGACCACAGCACTTTTCCATTTTCTGTCCGTTTGGGACCAAGGCTATTTTTACATTTTTGAGGTGTTTGTGTTTAGCTGTAATTTTCCTCTTACTCATTTACTGTACCCACACATATTATATACCGTTTTTCTCGCCATTAAATGGACTTTCAAAATATACCATTATTTTCATCATATCTTATAATTTACTATAAAAAATATTATAAAATATGAGGAAAAAATAGAAAAAAACACACTTTTTCTAACTTTGACCCCCAAAATCTGTTGCACATCTACAACCACCAAAAAACACCCATTCTAAATAGTTTCTAAATTTTGTCCTGAATTTAGAAATACCCAATGTTTACATGTTCTTTGCTTTGTTTGCAAGTTATAGGGCCATAAATACAAGTAGCACTTTGCTATTTCCAAACCATTTTATTCAAGATTAGCGCTAGTTACATTAGAACACTGATATCTTTCAGGAATCTCTGAATATCCATTGACATGTATATATTTTTTTTTAGTAGACAACCCAAAGTATTGATCTAGGCCCATTTTGGTATATTTCATGCCACCATTTCACCGCCAAATGCAATAAAATACAAAAAATCGTTCACTTTTCACAAATTTTTTCACAAACTTTTGGTTTCTAACTTAAATTATTTACAAACAGCTTGTGCAATTATGGCATAAATTGTTGTAAATTCTTATCTGGGATCCCCTTTGTTCAGAAATAGCAGACATATATGACTTTGGCGTTGCTTTTTGGTAATTAGAAGGCCGCTAATTGCCACTGCGCACCACACGTGTATTATGCCCAGCAGTGAAGGGGTTAATTAGGGAGCATGTAGGGAGCTTTTTGGGAAAGTTTTAGCTTTAGTGTAGTGTAGTAGACAACCCCAAGTATTGATCTAGGCCAATTTTGGTATATTTTATGCCACCATTTCACCGCCAAATGCGATCAAATTAAAAAAAAAAGATACATTTTTCTCAATTTTAGGTTTCTCACTGAAATTATTTACAAACAGCTTGTGCAATTATGGCACAAATGGTTGTAAATGCTTCTCTGGGATCCCCTTTGTTCAGAAATAGCAGACATATATGGCTTTGGCATTGCTTTTTGGTAATTAGAAGGCCTCTAAATGCCGCTGCGCATCACACGTGTATTATGGCTAGCAGTGAAGGGGTTAATTATGTAGCTTGTAGGGAGCTTGCAGGGTTAATTTTATCTTTAGTGTAGAGCTCAGCCTCCCACCTAAATCAGACCCCCTGATCCCTCCCAAACAGTTCTCTTCCCTCCCCCACCCCACAATTGTCCCCGCCATCTTAAGTACTGGCAGAAACTCTGCCAGTACTAAAATAAAAGGTATTTGGCCCTTTTTTTTTTTTAAAAAAAAAGCATATTTACATATGCTGATGTGTATGATCCCCCCTTAGACCCCA
The DNA here is from genome assembly GCF_027579735.1 of Bombina bombina. Taxonomy (NCBI): domain Eukaryota; kingdom Metazoa; phylum Chordata; class Amphibia; order Anura; family Bombinatoridae; genus Bombina; species Bombina bombina. Next base: position 259,069,795 of record NC_069503.1, read on the forward strand.
ACCTCACTGATCCCCCACCTAACAGCTCTCTAACCCTTCCCCTCTGCCTTAATGGGCGCCATCTTGGGTACTGGCAGCTGTCTGCCAGTACCCAGTTTTGCAAAAAATGTGCCTTTTTTACTTTATGTTTTTCTATAGTGTAGTGGTTCCCACCCGCTCCCGCCCACCAACCCCCGTGCACGCGCGCGCTCCCGTGCGCGCCCCCGTGGGTCCCGCCCCCGATCCCGCCCCCTCCACTCCATACAGAGCATCGATGGCCGCCCACCCGCCTCCCACGTAAGCTCCCACCCACCAACGATACCGGCCATCGATGTCCGGTGCAGAGAGGGCCACAGAGTGGCTCTCTCTGCATCGGATGGCCAAGGGGGGTTATTGCAGGATGCCTCCATATCGAGGCATCACTGCAATAACCGGAAAGCAGCTGGAAGCGAGCAGGATCGCTTCCAGCTGCTTTCCAGACCAAGGACGTATGCCACACGTCCTCGGTCATTAAGTGTATTTTTTTTGAGGACGTGTGGCGTACGTCCTTGGTCGTTAAGGGGTTAAAGAAAATTCCAACTTTGCTTTCGACCCTGACAAGGTTGTATTGGAAAACACATGACTGCTAAGTGGATAAAGCAGACAGGGTGAATTACTAAGGGGCTCAATTATCATAGAAATAAGTCAGCCTGGAAGATCTAATTTTACATTTCTTATTTGCATCTAAATATATTTACTCATCCATAGCTTATGAGCAAAAGGAAAATATCCTTGTTTACACTTTAAAAGATTTTAAGCACTCATACAATTATATAAGAATGTCTACAGTTATTACTGACCTTCCTAGCAGAATAATTGTTATTTCTTCTTCATTATTGTTAATTTTAATTAGTATATGTAACTAGGAAATATTCTGGGGGGGGGGGGGGGCTCAGAAAGTTTTAAACCCTCTTAAAGGTCCTTGTTAACAATGACTTTCTAGTGTACATTAAATGATCTATTTTGTCAACACATTTTATGTTTTAACCTCTTATTTCTTTAACTATATTTTGATTTCTTTCTAAGGGTTATAAATATAATTGGATTTTCCCTCCTGGACTCCCCCAACCCATTCTGCCACCTAGATAAGAAAACAACTTTTAGTATTATTACTATTATTATCATTTATTTGTAGTGCGTCAACAGATTCTGCAGTGCTAAGTATGTATTTATTTGCAAGGATTAAACATGCTGTACAAAATGTTTAAAAATGCTCAATTATTTGTTCATCTAGCCTGGTCTTGTACCTCTTGAGTGTTTGCTTTTAATAGAATTGCAATTAATAGGTCTCTATTATTGCTCAAATATCTCTGACTTGCTTTGGTCACACATCATATGGCTTAACCAATCTACATTTAAAACTAAAGATTGCTGGAAATGTAATTGCAGACCAGTAGATACAAAACAATAGAGGACTGTTTTTCTGGTGTAAGAAATTAGAACATGCATATTAAGGGAGGTACCAGTCTCAAACAGATTCTCCTGGTTTATGATGGCAAGTCTTAGTTAGGAGATCATGGTGGGAGCCTGATTATTTTAGAGGTCTGTAAATATCAATGATGGAGATTGTTAGTAAATCTTTAAGAGAAATTGAAGGGCTGTCAGTAATTCTGTAGGCCTTGCATTAGCAGAGGTTGCTTCTGCTGAAGATGCTGGGCATCTTCTTCTGGTTGAAGCTGGCAACATGTAATGTGTTTCCTTTACACTCCAGGAGGTTTTTTCATTCATATTAAATTGGGAACTGGCAAGTTCAGGGGAACCTGATCAGTATGACCGCCCAATATATTAAAAAAACACAGGAAATAGTACTACTATTAACAAGCTATGTCAAGTGTACACAAACAACCACAATAAAAAAGTACTAAATACTTGATAAAATATAAAATGTATATACACCGTGTTAAGTTCCCAAATATGTAATATGAAAGTATGCAGTATATAAGCCTCAGGTCTTCACGGAAATTATACTGCAGTACCTTTATCCGGATGTGTAACAAAATTCAATAAAATGTCTCCTGAACCTTTGGAGTAGAGGGAGAAACAATCAACTACTGATAATTACAATCCTGGATGACTGTGCTCAAGGAGTATTATAGAAACCTCCTAGAGTGCCCATATGTTGTGATGCTGCAGCTCCTAAAAAAAGTGCCCAAAAGCACTCAGGTGATCTACAAAAAGAAAGAAGAGAAGTGCAAAGCCAATTCAAATATGGAAGAAATAAAATATATTTATGCCCCTCACTATATGGAAGGTACTCACAAGATAAAGTATAAAGCAAGCATCTTGATAAAAAAAAAAAAGTCCCCGTTAAAAGTACTTAGCTTCCAGCCGAGCCTAGTCTTGAATTCTCCGGTAGGACATACAGCATATTAGCATGTGGAATCCTTCTTCCACTTTTCCGAACTGGCATATCAGTATACACAAACAAAGCCTTCAGCACAATCCAAACATATCCCATGCAACATAGGATTCTACAGTGGCCTCACAGGCATGCAAAACCTCTGATACTGTCCTAGCTGTATGTTGTCTTTCCATTGTTTCAGGTGCCCACTTTGGGCACTTAAAAAGCTGTTTCTACCTGTAAATTACGATAATTGTTTTGCTGCCACAGTGTTGTTTGTGGTATCATGAAATAATGTGAGGTCTAAGAAATGCAATGAAGGTTAGAGAATAGTTACATGTAAATTTTAAATTGGAATCATTGTTTATATGTTAAATAATTTGTTCAATTTAATTTGTAGAACCCTGACAAATGATTAAAATATCATCTATGTAGCGATGATACTTTATTATCTTATTAGTGAAGGGATTATTATTCCAAATTAGATTCTCTTTAAATTTAGATATATAAAAGTTTGCATATGATGGGGCAAAAGTAGTCCCCATCACAGTACCCTGTATCTGCCTATAATAGATACATTTGAAGAGAAAATAATTATGAGTAAGGATAAAATAAATAGAATTTTTGGAGAGAGGCTATTCAAAGAAGGTTATCAATAGGGCTCTGTTAGAGGTAACACACATGGATAGAAATCTCATGCTAGTACATAACACAAACACTCAACGTCAGAACAAATTTGATAATTCCAAACCAATGTTCATAACATACAGTTCACAATTCATGGACATTTGTGATATAATTGAAAAGCATCTCCCAATTTTGACAGCGGAAGACAGCCTCAAAGAATATGTTAACAATGGCTGCTATTTTGTGGCCAGAAGAGGTTGTACCTTGGGGAACATGTTACCGTCCAGTATGCTTAAAAAACCTAAAACAAATGTTAGCAGCTGGCTGAGCACTAAAGGTCATTATAAATGCCATTTTAACAAATGTATTGCGTGCAGTTGTTCAAAGGTTAACAAACAATTTCAATCCAAGACTACCCAAAACATATATCCTTACATCTTGCACAAATTGCAGCACTTCTAATGTTATATACCTAGTAGAATGTACTACGTGTGCCAAACAATATGTGGGTTGTTGCTCTAGGGAGGCACGCTTTCGTATAAAAGAACATCTTAACAATATTGACAGCAGCACTGAATGCTCAGACCTAGCGAGACACTTCATAAATTATCATGGGAAGAATGTAAACTGTTTTTGCTGGCAGGTTATAGAACAGGTTAAAGCTCCAAAGAGAGGAGGTGATGTTAACAGCAAACACCTATATCAGGAAGCTTTCTGGATTTTTCAATTACAGACAAGGAAACCCTATGAGTTTAATATTAATGAGGATATTATCAACTTCTGGCATCGTGAGTAATGAAAAGTTTAGGAGTGGATTTAATCCCTTATGCTAGAATAAAATTAAAATTGAGTAGCAAGGAATTAGACATGAAATATAAATATATCCTCCACCGATTTATACTCACTATAGAGTTGATTTGTTATAAACTCATCTTAACATTTATAGCTAGTTGTGTGTTTCTTTAGTGTGTATACTTTAAAAATCCCCTTTATATACATACAAGCTTCTAACTCCTGGAACTACTATCTATGTAGACCCTCTCCTGTCCAGACTCCTACCGCAGTTAAAAGTCAGTAGTTAAGAGTTTTATGGGCTAACGCCGTAACATAAAACTCTTAACTAAAGTGCTAAAAGTACACTAACATCCATTAACTACCTATTAACCCCTAAACCGAGCCCCCCCCCCACATCGCAAACACTTAACTAAAATGTTTAACCCCTAATCTGCCGACCGGACAACGCCGCCACTTTAATAAATATATTAACCCCTAAACCGCCGCACTCCCACCTTGCAAACACTAGTTACATTTTATTAACCCCTAATCTGCTAGCCCTGACATCGCCGACACCTAGCTACATTTATTAATCCCTAATCTGCCACCCCCAACGTCGCCGCTACTATATTAAATGTATTAACCCCTAAATCTAACCCTAACCTTAACACCCCCCTAACTTAAATATAATTTAAAAAAATATAAATAAAATTACTACAATTAATTAAATTATTCCTATTTAAATCTAAATACTTACCTGTAAAATAAACCCTAAGATAGCTACAATATAACTAATAGTTACATTGTAGCTAGCTAAGGGTTTATTTTTATTTTACAGGCAAGTTTGTATTTATTTTAACTAGGTAGAATAGCTATTAAATAGTTATTAACTATTTAATAACTACCTAGTTAAAATAAGTACAAATTTACCTGTAAAATAAACCCTTATTTAAGTTACAAGTACACCTAACACTACACTATAATTAAATTAATTACCTAAACTAACTACAATTAATTACAATTAAATTAAATAAACTAAATTACGGAAAAAACCCCACTAAATTACAGAAAATAAAAAAGAAATTAAAATGTTTTAAACTAATTACACCTAATCTAATCCCCCTCATAAAATAAAAAAGCCCCCCAAAATTAAAAAAAAATCCCTACCCTATACTAAATTACAAATAGCCCTTAAAAGGGCTTTTTGCGGGGCATTGCCCAAAAGTAATCAACTCTTTTACCTGTAAAAAAAATACCCCCCCAACATTAAAACCCACCACCCACACACCCAACCCTACTCTAAAACCCACCCAATCCCCCCTTAATAAAACCTAACACTACCCCCTTGAAGATCACCCTACCTTGAGGCGTCTTCACCCAGCCGGGCACAAGCGGAACTCCAGAGGGGCAGAAGTCTTCATCTGATCCAGCCAGAAGAGGTCATCCAGACCGGCAGAAGTCTTCATCCAGGCGGCATCTTCTATCTTCTTGAATCCGGAGCGGAGTGGGTCTATCTTGAAGACATCCGACGCGGAGCATCCTCTTCCATCCGACGGCGACTGAAGAATGAATGTTTCTTTAAGTGACGTCATCCAAGATGGCATCCCTTCAATTCCGATTGGCTGATAGAATCCTATCAGCCAATCAGAATTTAGATGATTGGAACAGCCAATAGAATGCGAGCTCAATCCTATTGGCTGATCGCATCAGCCAATAGGATTTTTCCTACCTTAATTCCGATTGGCTGATAGGATTCTATCAGCCAATAGGAATTGAAGGGACGCCATCTTGGATACAATTAACTAAATTACAAAAAAAAAAACACTAAATTACACAAAATAATAAAAAAGAAATTATCAGATTACACCTAATTTAATAGCCCTTAAAAATAAAAAAGCCATCCAAAATAAAAAAACCCTAGCCTAAACTAAACTGCCAATAGCCCTTAAAAGGGTCTCTTGCGGGGCATTGACCCAAAGAAATCCGCTCTTTTACCTGTAAAAAAAAATAAAAATACAAACAACCCCCCCAACAGTAAACCCACCACCCACACAACCAAATCCCCCAAATAAAATCCTATCTAAAAAACCTAAGCTCCCCATTGCCCTGAAAAGGGCATTTGGATGGGCATTGCCCTTAAAAGGGCATTTAGCTCTTTTTCTTTGCCCAAACCCCTAATCTAAAAATAAAACCGACCCAATAAACCCTTAAAAAAACACCTAATACTAACCCCCAAAGATCCACTTACAGTTTTTGAAGACCGGACATCCATCCTCATCAAGCCGGGAGAAGTCTTCATCCAAGCGGCAAGAAGTGGTCCTCCAGGCTCACAGAAGTCTTCATCCAGACGGCATCTTCTATCTTCAGCCTTCCGACTCGGAGCAGCTCCATCTTCAAGACATCCGGCGTGGAGCATCCTCTTCATACGGTCCCAGCAGTACACTGAAGGTTCCTTTAAATGACGTCATCCAAGATGACGTCCCTTGAATTCTATCAGCCAATCAGAATTAAAGGTGAACAAATCCTATAGGCTGATGCAATCAGCCAATAGGATTGAGCGTCAATACTATTGGCTGATCCAATCAGCCAATAGGATTGAGCTCACATTCTATTGGCTGTTCCAATCATGATCTGATTGGATCAGCCAACAGGATTGAGCTCACATTCTATTGGCTGTTCCAATCATGATCTGATTGCATCAGCCAATATGATTTTTTTCACTTTTAATTCTGATTGGCTGATAGAATGCAAGGAGATTCCTTTGTTCTAATTGTAAAAATGTTACTTCTGAAAACTTCTATTTCCTTAATCCTCAAAAGATCAAAATCTACTAATGAAATTACCTTCAAAATGCTCTGCCTAAATAGATTTATCTAGGGAACAACTATATAACTGATCTCCATGTAGTGAGGGAGACATTAAGTCCAACAGATAAATGCAGTGTACCCTGATAACAGGAACAAGCTAATTTTCACTCGTGTATATATACAATAATGAAAGTCACTGTGATCCTGGAAACTCTTGAATACTAAATTATGTTTGGAAAATAATTACTAACACCTATAACCATATAAAAATATGATTTGACAAGAAATAGCTTGTGTATATAATATTCATGTAGTTAAAATATATCAGAACTGTATAAATGTACCAATATATAAGTCTATCCAATAGGATTGAACTGACATTCTATTGGCTGATTGTAACAGCCAATAAAATGCCAGCTCAATTCTATTGGCTGATTGCATCAGACAATAGGATTTTTTATACCTTAATTCCGATTGGCTGATAGAATTCTATCAGCCAATTGGAATTGAAGAGACGCCATCTTGGATGATGTCATTTAAAGGAACCTTAATTCTGTGTTTAGCCGTCGGAAGAAGAGGATGCTCCATGTCGGATGTCTTGAAGATGGACCCGCTCTGCGCCGGATGGATGAAGATACCGTCTGGATGAAGACTTCTGCCCGTCTTGAGGACCACTTCGCTCGGCTTGGATGAAGACTTCTCCTGGCTTCGTTGAGGACTTCGACCCGGTTGAGTGAAGACGTCTCCCAGTAAGGTGATTTTCAGGGGATTAGTGTTAGGTTTTTTTAAGGGGGGGATTGGGTGGGTTTTAGATTAGGGTTGGTTGTGTGGGTGGTGGGTTTTAATGTTGGGGGGGGATTGTAATTTTTTTTCAGGTAAAAGAGCTGATTACTTTGGGGCAATGCCCCGCAAAAGGCCCTTTTAAGGGCTATTTGTAATTTAGGGTAGAGAAGGGCCTTTTTTTATTTTGGGGGGCTTTTTTATTTTGTTTAGGTGTAATTAGTTTAAAAATCTTGTAATTTGTTTATTATTTTCTGTAATTTAGTGGAGGGTTTTGTTTTACTTTAGATAATTTTATTTAATTGTAATTAATTGTGTTTAATTTAGGTAATTAATTTAATTGTAGTGTAGTGTTAGGTGTAATTGTAACTTAGATTAGGTTTTTTTTACAGGTAAATTTGTCTTTATTTTAACTAGGTAGTTATTAAATAGTTAATAACTATTTACTATTACTAACTATTGTACCTAGTTAAAATAAATACAAGTTGCCTGTAAAATAAAAATAAACCCTAAGCTAGCTACAATGTAACTATTAGTTATAGTGTAGCTAGCTTAGGGTTTATTTTATAGGTAAGTATTTAGTTTTAAATAGAAATTATTTAGTTAATTGTAGTAATTTTATTTAGATTTATTTAAATTATATTTAAGTTAGGTGGGGTTAGAGTTAGACTTAAGTTAAGGGGTTGTTAACTTTATTATAGTGGCAACGACGTTGGGTATAGCAGATTAGGGGTTAATAAATGTAGGTAGGTGTCGGCGATGTTAGGGCCTGCAGATTAGGGGTTAATAATATTTAAATAGTGTTTGCGATGTGGGAGTGCGGCGGTTTAGGGGTTAATATATTTATTATAGTGGCAGCGATGTCCGGTTCAGCAGATTAGGGGTTAAAAAATGTATTTTAGTGTTTGCGACGTGGGAGGGCATCGGTTTAGGGGTTAATAGGTAGTTTATGAGTGTTAGTGTACTTTTTAGCACTTTAGTTAAGAGTTTTATGCTACGGCATTGTAGTGTAAAACTCTTAACTACTGACTTTTAAATGCAGTACCAAGCTTGACAGGAGAGGGTCTACCGTTCACTTTTGGTCAGACTCATAATACCGGCGCTATGGAAGTCCCATTGAAAATATAGGATACGCAATTGATGTAAGTGGATTTGCGGTATTTCAGAGTCTGGCCAAAAAAGTGAGCGGTACACCTGTACCTGCAAGACTCGTAATACCAGTGTTAGGACCGGCCAAAGCTGCTTTTTAAGCCTAATGCAAGACTCGTAATCTAGCCGAATGTTTATTATTTTTTGTAATTTTTTTCTTTTTTTGTAATGTTAAATTATTTTTATTTTTTTTGCAGTATTTCTTTTTTTTTAATTTTGTAATTTTTTTTATAGTGTTAGGTTATGTTAATCTTGTAATTTAGATTTTTTTATTTGTAGTTTTTTATTTTCTTAAAATAGTTATGTTAGGTTTATTTATAGTTTAATCTTAGTTTTTTTTTATTTCACAGGTAAGTTTTTATTTATTTTAAGATAGTTACATTGTAAATTTAATTTAAAGTTAGGGTGGGTGTTAGGTTTAGGGGTTGTTTAATTTAGTGATTTGCGATGTGGGGGGCCGGAAGTTTAGGGTTTAATAACTATTATTGTAGTAGTTATGTGGGGGGCCGGCGGTTTAGGGTTATTTAGACTAGGGGTTTGTGTAAGCTGTTTACATAACTTTCTTTCCCCATAGACATCAATGGTTATTGCGATCACCATTCCGTGATCGCATGTGTTAGTTTTTTTCTAACACTTTCTCTCTATTGATGTCTATGGGGGGAGAGCGTGCACGAGCAGACCTTGGGTTTTGTGCGGTATGGAGCTTATCGCACCATACCACACAACAAAAGAAGGATTTTCATTAACTTGTAATGGCAGTGCTATGGAGAGTGCAATACAGTTTTTTTTGCATTATTTACGCACCAGGTTTAGCCACAACTTGTAATCTGGGTCAATGACTTTCCTTTCATGATTGTTGAGGCAAAATGTGTTATCCACTTTTTAATAGCATCTGACTGTAGAACAGCTTAGGGGGAAAGGGAGAGGTAAACAAAGGCTCACATAAATTGCCTAAAAATAATCAAAGCCTCCCAGGGAGAAAGTGGACCAAGCACATTGTTTAGATATATTTTACAGCAAAAAGGAAGCAAAATAAATAATGAATGTATATTGCAATAATGTTTCACTTGCAATAATGAAACATTTTATGCACTGTTGAAGAGTAGTCTAATGTTGAGTCTCATCTAAACTTTAGTCCTGAGGCCTTATTTAAAGATCAGTTTCAAATAAGGAACATAACACAAGCAAATATTAAGCTGTGCCAACATGGGAAACAAACATTTTACCAGATCTAGCACAAATCCAAATAGTGCATTTAAATTACATTCTAAAGAGATATCTTTATAGTACTGCCATTTATTTTACAGTAGAAATGTGTCCATAAATGTATTTAGTAACTAAGGATACAATTCTAAAAAATGTTTGCCATTACATAAAAATGTACAGCAACTATTTCTCAGATTTCAATGGAAAATATTGCATTGTTTGTTTTTGCAATATCCTACAAATGCAAAATTGTATTCTGGCAGTTGGACTTTGATTTCATATCATTAACATATATAGTAAAGTGCATAATCAATTCATTTTAAATGTTAACGGTTGAATCAACAATGCATGAAGGTTATTGAAGAAAAACAATGATTACAACACAAAATAGGTAATGAGCTGCTCAGAAGTTCAGTTATGAGAATGAACAATGTCAGTTGGTTCTTTCAAAAAAGGTTTTAGGGAATTTAAGCTTCCAAGTGTACTCTGCATTTTAATAGAAATGTGGAGGCAAAGCCAAAACCCACACAAGGCTGAACATAATAAGGGACATGATTACTGCCAGGTAAGGTGGAAAGGAATGCCAAGGTTTCTGTAAGATGTATACATTTTACCATTCCTATTGTTCTACGGACAATACCGAGATTATATGTATAAACCCTCCATCTGTGTACAAAAGTACAGAAATGCATATGCAATGTGGTAAGTAAAGCACATTTGTTTTATATAAAAGAACATCTGCTGTAATTTAGAAAATAAGCTATTCTTAATAATTAAAGGATTTTGTGCAGGTAGTTATAGATGCCAAATGCTACTTGGAATAATAGGGAATAATCCCACATATAAAGCACATTTATTATTTATTAGTTGTATTCAACAAAATCTGATCTGAGGTAAAAGCATTGCAATAAAAAGGCAATTTATACACATATTTGCACAATACTGCAAGTACATTCTGATATTTGCACCCCCCACCATCTCCATCATGATGCTTATTTTTCCCAGTTGTAATTCAACAGCGGTGAAAACAATGTCATTCTTAACCTACCTAAAAGGACATGGCACCCTCTGATGTATGTTTTAGCCTCCTCTGTCCTCATCAGAGAAGTGCAGCTCACATCTGTTTTTCCCCTTATTACCCATGCATAATAATTTACATATTTCCATCAAGAGAAGGGCACAACCAAGGGACAAAACAGTGCCCCAAAAACCTGTTCTATGGCAAGTAGCAACATGGGGACAGTCTCTTTTAGGAAATTGTGTTTTCACAGATGAGAACTTCCCTGAAGTATATTAGTCTGAGCCCACCTAAAAGGTACATTGCATGCATTAGATGATAGAGGAATTCCCTTAGGTGTTAAGTGAGGGGAGTGGTAGCAGTATACAGTTAATATGGTGTGGGTGAAAGTTGCTCTATAGGATTAATTGGGGTGAACTTAGGTCAGCATAATTAGTGGTTAACTGGGTAAAGGATGAGGAAGACCCATTATTTAAGCAGCTAAAAGTAATGGGGGCTGGCATACACAAAAAACATAGGCTATTTAAATAAAGCATTCAAAGAAGATACAGTTTGTAATAGACATGTATTAGCAAGTCTGCTTCTAAAGCTTCTTTAAATGATGATAAACCTTTCAGTCCTTTCACTTCATATGAATACGTAAGTCATTCACACCAGCTAGAGAGCAAGGCTTTTCCCCTCACTCCATAACTAGTGTCCTTACAACCAGCCCCCATGCTGGAGCTGTCTGTATAATTGTCATGCTCGGGGATGTTCAGGTTGGAGCTCAGGTGTGGTGCTTTTAGGTTCAGAAAGCAAAATAGCCTCTTTCATCTTAGAATAATTTTTCCAAGGCATATTATGCAGAAGAACAAATATTCTTTATTGCAGATAAACAAAGTAAGAACAGAATGATATCAAGCAAAGGTAAAGTTCAATGAAACAAGATACTTCAGGTACTTGGTTATAGCAACAGAATACTCAGGTCCTTGGAATAGTAATGTAATAGTTAACTCAGGAACTTGGTTATAGCACTGTAACAGGATACTCAGGTACTTGGTTATAGCAATGTAACAGGATACTCAGGTACTTGGTTATAGCAATGTAACAGGATACTCAGGTACTTGGTTATAGCAATGTAACAGGATACTCAGGTACTTGGTTATAGCAAGGTAACAGGATACTCAGGTACTTGGAATAGTAATTTAATAGGAAACTCAGGAACTTGGTTATAGCAATATAACAGGATACTCAGGTACTTGGAATAGCAATGTAACAGGATACTCAGGTACTTGGTTATAGCAATGTAACAGGATACTCAGGTACTTGGTTATAGCAATGTAACAGGATACTCAGGTACTTGGTTATAGCAATGTAACAGGATACTCAGGTACTTGGTTATAGCAATGTAACAGGATACTCAGGTACTTGGTTATAGCAATGTAACAGGATACTCAGGTACTTGGTTATAGCAATGTAACAGGATACTCAGGTACTTGGTTATAGCAATGTAACAGGATACTCAGGTACTTGGTTATAGCAATGTAACAGGATACTCAGGTACTTGGAATAGCAATGTAACAGGATACTCAGGTACTTGGAATAGAAATGCAACAAGATACTCGGGTACTTGGATTAGCAATGTAACAGGATACACAGGTCCTTGGAATAGCAATGTAACAGGGAAGTCAGGTACTTGGTTATAGCAATGTAACAGGATACTCAGGTACTTGGTTATAGCAATGTAACAGGATACTCAGGTACTTGGTTATAGCAATATAACAGGATACTCAGGTACTTGGAATAGCAATGTAACAGGATACTCAGGTACTTGGAATAGAAATGCAACAAGATACTCGGGTACTTGGATTAGCAATGTAACAGGATACACAGGTCCTTGGAATAGCAATGTAACAGGGAAGTCAGGTACTTGGCAGTATTTGTTAATGTCACAGGTAGCAGAGTCCACAGACAAATGAATACTTCACATAATTGACTGGCTTATATAACAGGACAGGACACAGACTTGAATTAACACTTTATAGTACTGGCTTGTATAACAGACTGACGGATATACAGGTATTTGGATTGCAGCTTACAAAACTCACGGGTTGAATTGCAGTTTACAGGCTTCACAGGTTTGGAGAGGCTCCCAGAAACAGACAGAGAGGATACAGAGAAATCCATATAATGTCAGAGGACCTGAATGAGGGAAGGGACAGCCCATTTATAGTTGAGCAGCCAGACAGGTGCAAGCAAGCAGGAATCACAAAAGGATGAGCCCTCTAGTGGTCAAGGATTAAGCTGCTGCAGAGGAAATTAAAGGGACGGATACCTTTCAGGAAAGAATGTGACAGCAGAAAACAAGAAAACAGGAGTGGATATTACAGTAATGTGGAAACATTAGAAAAAGCTGCCGATATAAACTAACAGCACTCAGCTATTTCTCCCTCTCTGTTCCACTGTGCAGGGATCTCACTCCCCCTCCCTCCTCACTGTTACTACAACATTCTGCAGACACCAAGCTGACCATTTCACACACAGCTCTGTAAAACAATCTCAGGATCATATTTCAGAGAGTTGTGTGTGAAATGTTCAGCTCACTTAGGTTAAAGGGATATTCCAGCCAAAAACCACATGGGTGCATTTCAGTATTGAACAGAAGCAATTTTGTAATATACATGCATTAGCAAAATGATTCTAATAAAAGCTATAGCTGTTTCAAAAGTGTATTTAAGTATGCACCGTGCACCAGCATTTCAAACACAGCACTTGCTCAGGGAACCTAATGTGCTTTAACCTCCGGGTAATAACTCAATTTGTTAATTGCTGACATAATACAAGCCCCAGTGATGATCTGAGCAGCTGCATTATTTAAAATGTGGGGGCAGTGACAATATCTAGCTATGCTTCACATGCACGTGTAGAGAAAAATGTTAACACTAAAACAGTGATTACTTTTACTAGAAGTATTTTTGCTAATACATTTATATTGCAAATATGTTTCTATTCAAAGATTTAATTAATCTATGTCCATTTAAATTTTCACTGGAATGTCCCTTTAACCTTTCCAACAGCAAAGTGGATTGTACTGCATAAATCATAGTGGTGCAGAAAACTGACAGCCAGTAAACGACAAATTGCTCCCAGATAAGATGCATAAGGGTTAACCTAAGTGAGCTGAACTATTCACACACAACTCTGTGAAATATGATCATCAGATAGTTTTACAGAGCTGTGTGTAAAATGTTCAGCTTCCTGTCTGCAGAATGCCGTAGTAACGGTGAAGACAGAGGGGGAGTAAGATCCCTGCACAGTTGTCAGAAAGGGAGAAAGGGCTCAGTGTTGTGGGCAGCTTTTCTAATGTTTACACATTACGCAGACAGCTCCAGCATGGGGGCTGGCTGTAAGGACATAGGACACTAATTAGGGAGTGAGGGAAAAACCCTTGCTCTGTAGCCGGTGTGTATGATGTACGTATTCATATGCAGTTTAAGCACTGCAAGGTTTATCATCATTTTTAGAAGCTTTAGCAGCAAAATAGCTAATACATGTCAATTGCAAACTTTTGGGGCTAATTTACTATGCCCCGAATGGGGCCAACTCGCCCTGTTTCCGTGAGAGCCTGCTCCTTAACTGGATCCCCTGCCTCTTTGAATGCTTTATTTAAATAGCCCATATTTTTTGTGTATATAATGTCCCTATAAGCTTCTCTGTGATGTCAGGGTCATGGTCCTTAGGGTCTGTGGAATGAGAGGGTCCACTTAATATATGGAGAACACTGGTATCTATATTATATGTTCTAGAATTAAAGTAGCAAATTGTTAAAAAAAAAAAAAACATGGAAAAAGTATGTTTATTTAAATTTGCTTAACGTAAAAAATGTTAAACCCTAGCTTCAAAAGCTGTTATAGGGCAGCGATAGCATAAAGAAAATAGTGTTTTGATAGCGACAGGATTGAGATGCAATATAATGACCATCACTTCAATGGATGACTGTGTCTATATAGTAGTGGCTGTTGCAATGTGTTTTGTTTTTTGAATCGGGTACACCTGGATTTTGACTGGACTTGAACCACTATAAACAGCAACAGGGTTTTTCTTATTTATTGATCCAGTCAGTTGCAACTCGGTTATAACCTAGTCCAGTTTTCTAGTTAATAGAGTGAAGGTCCAGAACAGATGACTTCAGGATGCACAATCTATTTGCTCCTTTAACTCCAGAATGTATAGCTTTTAGGCTTTTTTTTAAACTTTTACATAAGGAGTTTATTGATAAACATGACTTAATAGATAATGACATATTGATTCATGTATTTGATAGAAAAGGTTTACTCAGAACACAGATCTAAGTTGTAATTGATTTGAGCTTGTAAAAGATAATTTAGTTTCTTGGTATAATTGGCTTCTGCTTTGCTGAACAATGACAACGACTAGCCTATCTGCAGGACATAAACATATAAAGATTGCATTATTTTGTATAATTGGAATCCTTTAGGTTAGGCTGGAATGTTTAAGTGGGAATCATAGGACAAGGGATATCAGAGAGATGTTCCTTAATAGGTTACCCAAAGATCCCATGGCTGAGGGGTATTTTAGGGAGTTAACAGTATACATGTGCATTTTATTTATTACAAATACATATTCATAATGAAAATATGGATATTTGTTTCATTTTCACAAAATTGAATATCTAAACTAATGCACAAACTAATTGAAAGAAAACAAATATATAGTAACAAAATTCAGCTAATCTTGACCCTTCTTCACAGGGCCCAGTGTCGTGCAGCATATCCCATAGAAGGTTCTTTAGTGCAGGTTTTGGGATGTGCTGTGCTAAGCCTCCTATTAGTGCGGTCTTACATATTTTTCAGATTATTCATTATGAATGATTAATCCAAAACAAATAAGTCGCTGCTGCACAAGTCTAGTTAATGGTAGTAAGGGGAAAGCACTTTAAGGGGTTATTTTGCAAAGATGTAGGTCACTGTACAAGTCTTATGGGTGGTAATTTGGTCAGTGTTAGCTGGTGATTTTCAAGGTTGGTGAGGCAAAAAAAAAAACCTAACACCCCCCAAACTTCACAACTTTGCCTCTCACCAAGAGAAAAAGTCCCAGACAATTAGGAAATTGCAATCATTGCCAGTCATTCAGTTGTAGATAATATTTCTCTATTTTCTCAAAGTTTTTAAACACAAACTCACATACAGGGGTGGAAAATAATCTTAATAACACCCTGCAATTATTACATATTTATACAATAAAAATGCCACATTATTAATGTTTTTTATCCCATCTCCCCCATCTTTATCTCCCTTTGTCTCCCACTGCCCCCCTTTCTATTTTTCTATCTTTTCCCCCTCACCTACATTCTGTTTTTTCCTCTCTAGCTATCCCACTCTAATATAAAGATGACTGAAGGTGTTATTTTAGTTGGGCAGTTAAAGGGATACTAACCCCATTTTTTTTTCTTTCACAATTCAGACAGAGCATGCAATTTTAAGCAACTTTCTAATTTACTCCTATTATCAAATTTTCTTTGTTCTCTTGCTATCTTTATTTAAAAATCAGGAATGTAAATTTAAGGAGCTGGTCCATTTTAGATTCAGCACCCTGGATAGCGCTTGCTTATTGGTGGCTACATTTAGCCACCAATAAGCAAGCATAACCCAGATGCTGAACCAAAAATGGTCCGGCTCCTAAGCTTTACATTTCTGCTTTTTAAATAAAGATAGCAAGTGAACGAAGATGGGGAAGGCGAAAATGCGAGGTCGTTTGCACGAGTAAGGTGTTAGGTTTTTGTTCAACTTTTTTTTCATCATTGATTTCTATGGGGGAATACTAAGCACACGATTTTTGCGCTTTCTTGGTTACCACTAGCGCAACGTAATTTTTTTTCCAATTTGCAATACCAGCAGAACCCGAGAAGCGCAAAAAGCCTAATGCTAGCGAAAAACAAATTACTGCCGCACTTGTAATCTAGACCAGAGGGTGTATTAAATGGACTTCAGTGTAAATGTGATTTGTTCTTTGTAAGTAGGGCACCCAAAAAACTAAGAGTAAGGTTAGGGGAACATCTGAGAAATATCAAAATGGCAGCAAAAGATAGAAGAGACGCTAAAAGATCGACTAGTGTAGCTAGTCATTTTTTTACTATACCATCAAGCTAAGGTGTCTGATTTGAAATGTTTTGGGTTTCAGAAGATTTTATTGGGATATAGGTGATATAGAAGAAGCCCTATTAAGGGCAGAAAAACCACTGGATTTATTTATTAAACTCAGTTCTGCTTTTTGGTTTAAATGAGAACGTTTTTCATATTTATAATGGAAGAATCCTTATTACATAGTCATGTTTTTGGCACACTGAACACATACTTCTAAATTAATTTAATATAGTTTTCTTTATTTTTCTTTATATTTCTTTTTAATTATATTTATTTTGCAATTTTCCCAGTAATCACAGTAAACATTAAGAGCTAGTTTTATTATAGCAATAAAAACATATTTATGATAATGGTAATAAATGATTAACATAATTTATAAATATAAAAACATTTTAAATAAATATAAATAAAGAAATGGTGTTAATGCACAAGTTATCACACATATATCGTAGGCAAGGATATCATTCTTTAGTCTATCCTATTAAATACTTATATGCTATAGATTAAATAATTTACAATGTCTCAATTCACACAAAGATCACAATATTATAAAAAGGAATGATTCCTAAAATATTGAACCAATTGACATATAATATATGTAAAAAGTCTTACGGCTAGATTACGAGTTATGCGTTAGGCTGAAAAAGCAGCGTTAACAGGTCCTAACGCTGCTTTTTCACTACCGCTGGTATTACGAGTCTTGCAGGTTTAGGGGCACCGCACACTTCTTTGGCCTTACCGCAAAACAACTTACGTAAACTTCGTAAAGTCTTTTTTCTATGGGACTTCTATAGCCCTGATATTACAAGTCTGTCCTGGGAGGCCAAAAAGTGAGCGGTACATCCCTAACGCATTTTAAAGTCAGTAGTTAGGTGTTTTATGGTACAACGCCGTAGCATAAAACTCATAACTAAAGTGCTAAAAAGTACACTAACACCCATAAACTACCTATTAACCCCTAAACCGAGACCCTCCCACATTGCAAACACTATAATAAAATTGTAACCCCTAATCTGCCGCTCCAGACATCGCCGCCACTAGAATAAACATATCAACCCCTAAACCGCCGTACTCTTGCCTCGCGAACACTAGTTAAATATTATTAACCCTTAATCTGCCGTCCCTAACATCGCCGCCACCTACATTATTCTTATTAACCCCTAATCTGCCGCTCCGGACACCGCCACCACCTACATTATACTTATTAACCCCTAATCTGCTGCCCCCAACATCGCTGACACCTACATTATATTTATTAACCCCTAATCTTCCACCCCCAATGTCGCCGCAAACCTATCTACACTTATTAACCCCTAACCTGCCGCCCCAATGTCGCCGCCACTATAATAAACATATTAACCCCTAAACTGCCGCACTCCCGCCTCACAAACACTATTTAAATATTTTAACCCTAATCTGCTGTCCCTAACATCGCCGCCACCTACCTACATTTATTAACCCCTAATCTGCTGCCCCCAACATCACCGCCACTATACTAAATGTATTAACCCCTAAACCTAAGTCTAACCCTAACACCCCTAACTAAAATATAATTACAATAAATACAAATAAATATTAATATTATTACCTAAATTATTCCTATTTAAAACTAAATACTTACCTGTAAAATAAACCCTAAGCTAGCTACAATATAACTAATAGTTACATTGTAGCTAGCTTAGGGTTTATTTTTATTTTACAGGCAAGTTGGTATTTATTTTCACTAGGTAGAATAGTTACTAAATAGTTATTAACTATTTAATAACTACCTAGCTAAACAATTAAATAAATTAAATTAGCTAAATTACAAAAAGAAACAAACACTAAATTACAGAAAATAAAAACAAATTACAGATCTTTAAACTAATTACACGCAATCTAATAGCTCTATCAAAATAAAAAATCCCCCCCACCAAAATAAAAAACCCTAGCCTAAACTAAACTATCAATAGCCCTTAAAAGGGCCTTTTGCAGGGCATTGCCCCAAAGTAATCAGCTCTTTTACCTGTAAAAAAAAATACAAACAACCCTCCCAACAGTAAAAACCCACCACCCACACAACCAACCCCCCAAATAAAATACTAACTAAAAAAAACTAAGCTCCCCAGTGTCCTGAAAAGGGCATTTGTATGGGCATTGCCCTTAAAAGGGCATTTAGCTCTATTGCAGCCCAAATCCCTAACCTAAAAAATAAACCCACCCAATACACCCTTAAAAAACCTAACACTAACCCCCTGAAGATCGACTTGCAGTTCTGAAGACCGGACATCCATCCTCAAGGAAGCGGCAGAAGTTTTTATCCAACTGGGCAGAAGTCTTCATCCAGACGGCATCTTCTATCTTCATCCATCCGACGCGGAGCAGGTACATCTTCAAGACATCAGACGCGGAGCATCCTCTTTATCCAGAGTCTTCTTACTGAATGACGGTTCCTTTAAATGACATCATCCAAGATGGCTTCCCTTAGATTCCGATTGGCTGATAGAATTCTATCAGTCAATCGGAATTAAGATAGAAAAAATCCTATTGGCTGATGCAATCAGCCAATAGGATTGAGCTTGCATTCTATTGGCTGTTCCAATCAGCCAATAGAATGCAAGCTCAATCCTATTGGCTGATTTGATCAGCCAATAGGATTGAACTTCAATCCTATTGGCTGATCAAATCAGCCAATAGGATTTTTTCTACCTTAATTCCAATTGACTGATAGAATTCTATCAGCCAATCGGAATCTAAGGGACGCTATCTTGGATGACATCATTTAAAGGAACCGTCATTCAGTAAGAAGACTCCGGATGAAGAGGAGGCTCCGCGTCGGATGTCTTGAAGATGGGCCCGCTCCGCGTCGGATGGATGAAGATAGAAGATGCCGTCTGGATGAAGACTTCAGCCTGTCTGGAGGACCACTTTGCCCGGCTTGGATGAAGACTTCTCCCGGCTTCGTTGAGGACTTTGGCCCGGTTGGATGAAGACTTATGACGCTTCATTGAGGATGGATGTCCGGTCTTCAGAACTTTAAGTCAATCTTCAGGGGGTTAGTGTTAGTTTTTTTTTTTAAGGGTGTATTGGGTGGGTTTATTTTTTAGGCTAGGGATTTGGGCTGCAATAGAGCTAAATGCCCTTTTAAGGGCAATGCCCATCCAAATGCCCATTTCAGTTTTTTTTTAGTATTGTATTTGGGGGGTTGGTTGTGTGGGTGGTGGGTTTTACTGTTGGGGGGTTGTTTGTATTTTTTTTTTACAGGTAAAAGAGCTGATTACTTTGGGGCAATGCCCCGCAAAAGGCCCTTTTAAGGGCTATTGATAGTTTAGTTTAGGCTAGGGTTTTTTTTTATTTTGGGGGGGCTTTTTTATTTTGATAGGGCTATTAGATTAGGTGTAATTAGTTTAAAGATCTGTAATTTGTTTTTTATTTTCTGTAATTTAGACTCCAACACACCACACACGAAATCTAGGCGTCATCCTCGACTCATCACTTTCCATGGACCACCAAGTCAATCCTGTCTCTTCGACTTGTTTTCACATACTCCACCTACTGCGAAAAATCTTCAAGTGGCTCCCCACTGAAACTAGAAAATCTGTCACCCATGCCCTCGTCAGTAGTCGACTGGACTACGGCACTGCACTCTACGCCGGGTCCACCATCAAACTCCAGAAACGACTCCAACGCATTCAGAACACCTCGACCAGACTCATCCTCGACATCCCTCACCAAAACCACTTCACCGAACACCTAAGGAACCTACACTGGCTCCCCATCAACAAGAGAATCACCTTCAAGCTCCTAACCCATGCATTCAACGCCCTCCACAATATCGGTCCTGAATACATCAACCACCGTGTCAATTTCTATACTCCCTCCAGACTCGCAGTCATCCCCCGCATCAAGAAAAAAAACAGCTAGAGGAAAATCCTTCTCCTATATGGCAACAAGGTCATGGAACTCCCTCCCGTTGCACCTCAGACAATCCACCTCCCTTATAAACTTCAGGAAGGACCTCAAGACCTGGCTCTTCGACTGAATAGTCTTCCCTTAGCCCCCCTCTCCCTCCCTCCCATAGCGCCTTGAGACCCTAATGGGTGATTAGTTTGCACTTTACAAGTACCCAATAGATAGATAATTTAATGTTTTTTTTGTAATTTAGCTAATTTAATTTAATTGTTTTTAATTTAGTTAGTTTATTTAATTGTAGTGTAGTGTTTGGTGTTATTGTAACTTAGGTTAGGTTTTATTTTACAGGTAATTTTGTATTTATTTTAGCTAGGTAGTTATTAAATAGTTAATAACTATTTAGTACCTATTCTACCTAGTTAAAATAAATACAAACTTGCCTGTAAAATAAAAATAAACCCTAAGATAGCTACACTGTAACTATTAGTTATATTGTAGCTATCTTAGGGTTTATTTTACAGGTAAGTATTTAGTTTTAAATAGGAATAATTTAGGTAATAATATTAATATTTATTTATATTTATTGTAATTATATTTAAGTTAGGGGGTGTTAGGGTTAGACTTAGGTTTAGGGGTTAATACATTTAGTATAGTGGCAGCGACGTTGGAGACGGCAGATTAGGGGTTAATGTAGGTAGGTGGCAGCGATGTTAGGGATGGCAGATTAGGGGTTAATAATATTTAAATAGTGTTTGCGAGGCGGGAGTATGGTGGTTTAGGGGTTAATATGTTATAGTGGTGGCGATGTTGGGGGCGGCAGATTAGGGGTTAATAAATGTAGGTAGGTTGCGGCGACATTGGGGGAGGGAGATTAGGGGTTAATAAATATAATGTAGGTATCTGCAATGTTGGGGGCAGTAGATTAGGGGTTAATAAGTATAATGTAGGTGGTGGTGGTGTCCGGAGCGGCAGATTAGGGGTTAATAAGTATAATGTAGGCGGGGCGGCAGATTAGGGGTTAATAAGTGTTTGTTTAGACTCGGCGTTCATGTTAGGGTGTTAGGTGTAAACATAACTTTAGTTTCCCCATAGGAATTAATGGGGCTGCATTACTGAGTTTTACGCTGCTTTTTTGCAGGTGTTAGACTTTTTCTCACCGGCTCTCCCCGTTGATTTCTATGGGGACATTGTGCACAAGCACGTACGACCAGCTCACCGCTGACTTAAGCAGCGCTGGTATTGGAGTGCGGTAAGGAGCACAATTTTGATCAACGCCCACTTCTTGCCTTTTAACGCCGGGTTTGTAAAAACCCGTAATACCAGCACTGCAGGTAAGTGAGCGGTGAGAGAAAACTGTTCGTTAGCACCGCACAGCCTCTAACGCAAAACTCATAATCTGGCCGTTAATTTGGAAATCTTATAAAAACTGTAATGTACTTTATACCCAGTAAATCTATAACATTAGACACAAAGGCTGCCAGAAGAAAATTCACAGAAGAATAATAAGCCTAGAGCTCTCCCAGGGTAAATTTCATCCGGCCCTTCGGTGAAGGTAAGGATGACTGTGATACTGCTGAGACTTGATTTGCCAAATAAATCAAAGGAGGCGTGGTCAAATTGGATAGATTTTTTTTATAAAAATGTTTCAGGTAAAACATGTTAAGGGAGGGAACTGTAACAATGCTATGCAGTGTAGACTGTAATAATGCATAATGGCAATACTGATAGTTCACTCTTGAGAATGTGAATATATTTATTAGTGGCAATAACTGGAGGTTAACAACAAACATTGTGCAACAAGAGTGATTGAAAGCTATAGTTATTTAACTATGCTAAATATAACGCATACAAGCATGGTCAATAACCATGGCATAGGCTTTTTAAGTAATGAGCCAATTTTGAATACTATTAATAAAGTTTACATTTAGATAGAGGGATAAGGATAGAGGGACAGAGGGAGAGGGGGACAGAGGGATAGGGACAGGGACATCAGTACCCCTTGTAAGACCCATCAGCACCCCCTGTAACACCCATCAGCACCCTATGCAAGACCCATCAGCACCCTCTGCAAGACCTATCAGCACCCCCTGAAACACCCATCAGCACCCCCTGAAACACACATCAGCACCCCCTGTAACACACATCAGCACCCCCTGTAACACACATCAGCACCCCCTGTAACACACATCAGCACCCCCCTGTAACACCCATCAGCACCCCCCTGAAACACCCATCTGCACCCCCTGTAACACACATCAGCACCCCCCTGTAACACACATCAGCACCCCCCTGTAACACCCATCCGCACCCCCCTGAAACACCCATCAGCACCCCCTGTAACACACATCAGCACCCCCCTGTAACACATATCTGCACCCCCCTGAAACACCCATCAGCACCCCCTGTAACACACATCAGCACCCCCTGTAACACACATCAGCACCCCCTGAAACACCCATCAGCACCGCCTGTAAAACACATCAGCACCCCCTGTAAGACCCATCAGCACCCCCCTGTAACACCCATCAGCACCCCCTGTAACAACCATCCGCTCCCCCTGTAAGACCCATCCGCACCCTCTGTAAGACCAATCAGCACCCCCAGTAAGACCCATCAGCACCCCCTGTAAGACCCATCAGCACTCCCTGTAAGACCCATCAGCACCCCCTGTAAGACTCATCAGCACCCTCTGCAAGACCCATCAGCACCCTCTGTAACACCCATCAGCACCCTCTGTAACACCCATCAGCACCCTCTGCAACTGCAATGATACTCCTTTTTTCAGATAAATGTTGCTTATATATGTATATATGATAAGTTTCTGGCTAAAAGTATAAAGCTGAGGAGGAGTTACCTTAGCTAAAATGGAGTTTAAAAGAATGTTATAATGAACTTCCAAGCACGTACTTAATACTTCCAAAAGAACACACAGGTTGGTAAGGTGATGTGCACTAACTGAAGATTAGTAAATCAGTACCTGTTAGGTTTTGTGAAGAGACAGGAAAAATCCAGTTAAGCTGTTCACAAGAGAGACTGCAAGGATCCACTTTGCAGCTGTAGCAGGCAAACAGGAAATGAAGGCAGTCAGGTGGAAGAATGACAGGGAAAATCCAATATGATTGAGAAGCAATCCTGAATATTGCTGGCAAGCAGAAAATAAGATCTGGTAGTTGAGAAATTAACAGGCAAACTTGAGAATCCTGAAACAAGCTGGAAGCTGACAAACAGAGGATTAAATCAGCAGGCAAAACAGCAAGGCCCAGAGGATAGTAGTGCACCATACAAAACAGCACATTAACTGAAGCAATTGTGGAAGAGGGAGGATCCCTTAAATAGGCACTAAGTTTGAGAGGAGGAAATTATTTAAAGAGACAGTCATGATTGACTGATACATTACAGTATCCCCCTTTCAAGGGCCCACCCGAGAATGATTTGCAACTGGCTTAGACGGATTTTGGCATGAAAAGTTTTGATGAGCCTAGGGGCATGAATGTCCGTAAAGGATACCCAGGAATCCTCCTCTGGTCCATATCCTTTCCAGTTAATAAGGTATTCCAACTTCCCACAAACCAGTCTAGAGTCAAGTATTGGGTGTACCTCATATTCAATGTGGTCATCGATCAGTATAGGAGAAGGAGGTGTTGGAGGTAGACCCTGATCATCTCTTCCAGTGTAGGGTTTCAATAGAGATACATGGAAAGTAGAGTGTATCTTGTAGAAACTAGGAAGGGTAAGTCTCATTGCATTCTGATTCAACACCTGCTGAATAGGAAAAGGTTGAATGTATTGAGAAGTTAACTTTTTAGAAGGGACTTTGAGCCATAAATTCTTAGTTGAAAGCCAAACTAAGTCCCTGACTTTATATCGAGGGGGAGGTGAGTGTCTCTTGTTGTAATAGAGTTTTTGTGAAGTTTTAGCTTCAGACAAATGTTTCTTCAAGAGTGCCAATGTCTCCTTAATATTTTTTAGCAAAATCATAGGCTGCAGGTGAATTATTGGAATTAGGCAAAGTAGTTAGGGAGTTAGGATGATAACCGTATGTAGCAAAAAATGGGGAGGTTTTTGTAGAGGAACTGGTGGAATTATTGTAAGCGAATTCAGCCAGTGGAAGTAGATGGAACCAATCATCTTGAAGGTGTGAGGTGTAAAAGCGGAGGTATTGTTCCAGAATCTGATTTGTTCTCTCAGTGAGACCATTAGTCTGAGGATGATATGCTGAGGAAAACCTAGATTCAATCTTGAGAAGTTGACACAATTGTCTCTAAAATTTGGACGTGAACTGTGTCCCCCTGTCACTGAGAATGGTGGAAGGTATCCCATGTAATCTGACAATATGATTAACGAAAACTTCTGCAGTTTTAAGGGCTGTTGGTAAGGTCTTAAGTGGAATGAAATGAGCCAATTTGGTTAAGTGGTCAATCACCACCAGGATGGTAGAGTGTGACTGAGATAATGGAAGATCAACTATAAATACAATAGAAACAAATTCCCAGGGTCTATTGGGAATAGGTAGAGGTAACAAATGGCCAACAGGTTTTTTACGATCCGTTTTGTTCCGGACACAGAGCTAACATAGTCATGAACAGTTTGAGTAATCTTGGGCCACCAAAAGTATCTTTTGAGAAGAGAAAGTGTTCTAGACATACCAGGGTGCCCTGATAGGAGGTTGACATGGAAATGCTGAAGAAGACATTGTCTTAAGGATAGTGGAATATATAAGCGATCTTGATAGAGATATAAACCAGAGGAAGTCTTAGTTAAGGATTCTGAAGGTATTGCAGGATCTGATTCCAGAGCTTTCAGGATGTCCTGTTCTAGGGTAGTAGAAAATCCAACAATCTTGTGAGAAGGTATCACAGTGGAAACGTTTGATTTACAGTAGTTCTTGCCAGTAAAACGGGACAGTATATCGGCTTTAGCATTATTTGATCCAGGTCTATAGGTAATTATAAAATCAAACCTATCCCAGAAGAGGAACCATCTAACTTGATGGGAGGATAGAGTTTTATTAGTTCTCAGGTACTCCAGATTCTTATGATCTGTGTATATTATTATTTTATGCGAATGCGATTGTAGGCCCCCTTTAAGTCGAGTTTAGTATATAGAGATGCATGAGTGAGGCGTTCCAGTAATTCCGGAATAAGCGGTAATGGATATCTATTTTTAATCATTATATTATTGAGAGCTCTGTAGTCAATGATTGGACGAAGAGATGCGTCCTTATTCCGTACAAAAAAGATTCTGGATGCGGCTGGTGATGTTGATGGGGATATGAATCCTTTTCTTAAATTGTCCTGTAAATAATCACGGAGAAATTGTAATTCTTGTTCTGAGAGTGGGTAAATCCTGCCATAAGGAATCTTCACTCCTGGTAGGGTGTCATTGGGACAATTGTACGGGCGATGCGGTAGCGTTTCGACTTCCTTTACATCGAAAACTTCTTTGAAGTCTAAATATTCTGCCGGAAGGGAAGAGGAAGTAATGCATACAACTACATGAGAAAAACAAGTATCTTTAAAGTAGGATGACTGAAAAGATATCTTATTTTGTTACCCATTTATAAGAGGATTGTGTTTTACCAATATATTTTTCTATAAGGAATCTTCACTCCTGGTAGGGTGTCATTGGGACAATTGTACGGGCGATGCGGTAGCGTTTCGACTTCCTTTACATCGAAAACTTCTTTGAAGTCTAAATATTCTGCCGGAAGGGAAGAGGAAGTAATGCATACAACTACATGAGAAAAACAAGTATCTTTAAAGTAGGATGACTGAAAAGATATCTTATTTTGTTACCCATTTATAAGAGGATTGTGTTTTACCAACCAAGGGTCTCCCAAAATTATAGGGTTTATGGAAGAGTGTATAATGTCGAATGTAATATACTCTGTGTGACCACAAGGAGTGGTAGTCAAAATTGGAATATTATGATGTGTAATAGGTGCTTTTAAATAAGTAGACCCATCAATAACTCTGATATGCACTGCGGTTTGCTTCAACACACACAGTATTTTATTTTTTTTAACCAATGACAAATCAATAAATGTTCCATAGGCTCCAGAGTCAATCATTCTCTCAGTTTGGATGACTTGGCGACCCCACTGTAAAGACAAGGTAAGGGAGTAATGAGAAGCAAACTTAGGAGTATGTATGGATTGTATATTAGAAAGCTTGCCCTTCTTCTGACGGAGGCAAGGATAGAAGAAACAGTATACTCACTACTAGCACAATATAGGCAGAGATTAGCCAACTTCCTCCTAAGCTTTTCTTCTTGTGATAGGGGTTCCTTTGCAGCACCTATATCCATGGGGACTGAAGTCTGAGAAAATTTATCTGGAATATAAGTAGGCATTTCTTTTAGGTAGACTTGGGAATGAGTTTTATCTGACTTCCTCTCTCTATAACGTCTGTCCAAGGAAATGCATATTTTAATGAGAGCATCAAGGGTGTCTGGGAGTTTGAGTTGGGCTAACTCATCCTTAAGATGTTCCGCTAGACCCAATCTAAATTGGTTTCTGAGACTTAATTGATTCCACTCTGAGTCTGTGCTCCACATCTGGAAATCTGCCACGTATTCATCCACAGGGCGTTTTCCTTGTTTAAGAGATCTCAGATTAGTCTCGGATGATAATTGTTTGTTTACATCCTCATAAAGGGTCCCCATGGTGGCAAAAAGTCATCCAGGGAATTGAGGATGGGGTCTTCCTTTTCAAAAAATCCGTCTGCCCAGGCCCTTGGTTCACAGACTTTGACTTTATCTGTGCTGTATGTTCTTGGTTTTAATGAAAACATAAGGAGACAGGCATTTTTAAACTGTCTGAAATCAGACCTAAGAGTAGGTTCAGGTGATTCAGATGTTTTAGTAGTAACTATATCTTTAAAAAGTAACTATATCTTTAAATAGTCCTTTTAGGGTTAATACCTCTGCCTGTACTTCGGTTAAACCCCTGGCCAAGTAATCCACCTTTTGATTAAGTGTACTGAAGTGTAATTCTAGTTCCTTAGGATCCATTTCCAAAGGTAGAAAAGGATAAAAAAGCTTTTTTTTAAATATATATATATATTGATAAAGGCTTCAGTTAAACTGCAATGATACTCCTTTTTTCAGATAAATGTTGCTTATATATGTATATATGATAAGTTTCTGGCTAAAAGTATTATCAGAAACAAAATGAGAAGTTATGCTCTGATAGAAAATACTATGTAGCATCACTCAGATAAAGCTGAGGAGGAGTTACCTTAGTTAAAATGGAGTTTAAAAGAATGTTATAATGAACTTCCAAGCACATACTTAATACTTCCTAAAGAACACACAGGTTGGTAAGGTGATGTGCACTAACCGAAGATTAGTAAATCAGTACCTGTTAGGTTTTGTGAAGAGACAGGAAAAATCCAGTTAAGCTGTTCACAAGAGAGACTGCAAGGATCCACTTTGCAGCTGTAGCAGGCAAACAGGAAATGAAGGCAGTCAGGTGGAAGAATGACAGGGAAACTCCAATATGATTGAGAAGCAATCCTGAATATAGCTGGCAAGCAGAAAATAAGATCTGGTGGTTGAGAAATAGACAGGCAAACTTGAGAATCCTGAAACAAGCTGGAAGCTGACAAAGGATTAAATCAGCAGACAAAACAGCAAGGCCCAGAGGATAGTAGTGCACCATACAAAACAGCACATTAACTGAAGCAATTGTGGAGGAGGGAGGATCCCTTATATAGGCAATAAGTTTGAGAGGAGGAAATTATTTAAAGAGACAGTCATGATTGACTGATACATTACTGCAAGACCCATCAGCACCCTCTGCAAGACCATCAGCACCCCTGTAACAGCCATCAGCACCCTCTGTAAGACCCATCAGCACCCTCTGTAAGACCCATCAGCACCCCCTGTAAGACCCATCAGCACCCTCTGTAACACCCATCAGCAGCCTCTGTAAGACCCATCAGCAGCCTCTGTAAGACCCATCAGCAGCCTCTGTAAGACCCATCAGCACCCCCTCTGCAAGACCCATCAGCACCCCTCTGCAAGACCCATCAGCACCCCCTCTGCAAGACCCATCAGCACCCCCTCTGCAAGACCCATCAGCACCCTCTGTAAGACCCATCAGCACCCCCTCTGCAAGACCCATCAGCACCCTCTGTAAGACCCATCAGCACCCCCTGCAACACCCATCAGCACCCTCTGCAAGACCCATCAGCACCCTCTGTAACACCCATCAGCACCCTCTGTAACACCCATCAGCACCCTCTGTAACACCCATCAGCACCCCCTGTAACACCCATCAGCACCCTCTGCAAGACCCATCAGCACCCTCTGTAACACCCATCAGCACCCTCTGTAACACCCATCAGCACCCTCTGTAACACCCATCAGCACCCTCTGTAACACCCATCAGCACCCTCTGTAAGACCCATCAGCACCCCCTGTAACAACCATCAGCACCCTCTGCAAGACCCATCAGCACCCTCTGTAACACCCATCAGCACCCTCTGTAACACCCATCAGCACCCTCTGCAAGACCCATCAGCACCCTCTGTAACACCCATCAGCACCCTCTGTAACACCCATCAGCACCCCCTGTAACAACCAGCAGCACCCCCTGTAAGACCCATCAGCCAAAGCGCACCGCCTTTAACCGCCTCAGCCACCCCACGTCCCTGTTACCTGCATCAGCCACAGTGCCCCACAGTAACTCAGCATGATGGCACAATTTGGATGTAGGTGTAGGCGAGTGAATCAAATGGACTATGGACCAATCAGATAATACATAGGAAATAGGCATTACTGCATTATCTGATTGGTCCGTTTGTCCGTGAAGTCACTGGCTGGACAACCAATTGGATCATGTTGCCAGTGTGCCGCTAGCGCCTAATGCGCACACCCAAGCCTTCCACTGTAGTCTGTAGTACCTTTACTGTGTACTTACATGTTACAATTGAGCGTGCACCCGCCGCCTTCGGTAAAAAAAAAAACTGCTTTCAGCCCTACAAATCACCGCCTTATAAAAGAAAATGCCTTCAGCCTTACAAATTAGGCGTCCTCTGGGGTGTTGTGCCCTGTGCCACCGCAGCTGAAATTGTAAATGGAGAAACAGCAATCTAGTTCTTCATTTACAAGAATGCTACACACATCCCTAACTTATATCTCCTAATTTTAGTGGATGGCTACTCTGCACTGTCAGACAGCACATATCTGGGTTTTTTTTTATCTGAACATATTCTTGCACTGTGTATTGCTTGTATATAACTGTTGACTAGACGTGATTGCAGATTAAAACATTTTATTAATCATCTGATTTGATGCATACTTCACATTTTATGTTTTTTAATATGATTATAAGAGAACCAAAGGCTCCAAGTTATTATTTTTTTATTTATGTAATTGCAACTACAGTTGAAGAATGTGTGGGACAGCATAAAGGGAAAATACTTTATTACTTTGGGTTTTAGGGATATATCAGATAGGGGGACTTATAAATGAAACTGTTGGTGCTTATTCCCAGTCACAAGTACAGCTCAAAGGACCTCTTGTGCTAAGAAATATTATGATGGGGATAGACAGGGGGTTAATTAGATAGGGAGCAATGTGTTAAGGAAATTCAGGCAGTTAAGGTGTCAGTTAATGTAACATATGCCTACCTGCTATATATTTCCAGCATTGTTTCCTGGACACTGCTATTTTGCTAATTCTGAACTCAATCTAAATTACATACTTGTATTTTACCAGGGCCGGATTGGGCCGCCGGATACCGGGAAAAATCCTGGTGGGCCAGGCTGGGCCGGTTGTGTGCTGGGAGGGGCTTGCTGGGAGGGGCTTACACGGAGGTGCTGTGTGCTCAAATTTTAACTCCCACAGTTTACAATCACAGTAATGTCAGAGAATCGCTCCTGAGTCCTGCTAACAAATGTAAGCAGATGCTATGTAATATAACACAAGAGCTTAGATACTATTCTGCCATTGTAGCTAAGCTCTTGTGTTTGTGATATCCATAATCCATCGGATTCTGCGACCCGCATACGCACATTGCGGATGCAAAATCCAATGACAGACAGCTGTTCTGTTGGATTTTGAACTAGTCAAGTGTGCACTCAGGAATGTGGTGACATCATTTGCCTCGCTTCCAGTTCCTTCCCTTTCTGTCTCAGTGTTTCATTTCCACTCTTTGCCAGCAAGTGTGTCTGTGAGGTTTTCCCGCAGTTCAGACCCAAGCTGTGACATTGTATCTGCGGTCACCAGGGCATTACCTGTTTATAACTGGTCTTGCCTAACTTTAGAATTCATTTTTTAATTCTAAATAATGTTCATTAATAATTCATAGTCTGAGAACTTGAGCGCGCAAGCAGTTTTTAACCAGCATACTACTTAGTGGATTTGCAGGCAGATTAGAGAAGTCAGAGGGCTTGAGAGCGCTATTACCAACGCATCTGCAATACTACTAATGAAGGTGCTCACAGTCTGCAATGCTGTAAGTGCATAATTTTTACATTATCATTTACCTCCACTGATGCTCACATGACAGTAAAATGTTTGCTTAAAGCATTTTGTAACTAAAACTAAATGGTTTTCTTCTTTTTTTAATGAGCATAGTTGGCTGGGCTGGAGGGGGCGTTGCTGGGCTGGAGGGGGCGGGGCTGGGTCAGTCTATACAAATTTCCAGGGCCGGTCTGATTTCCCAGTCCGGCCCTGTATTTTGCTATGATTATTTTCTGATTGCTACAACTGAATTTTACTCTGAACCTTACAAATATTCACTGTGAAAAGCTGCATTGTTCAATATATTGTTGCAAACATATGCGCTCAAAACTAATTAATTCATTCTCTAACTTGCAACTTGCCTATCACCTGAGCTGCACTGCTTATTAGTCTGGCATACAGCTCCAACTAATATTCGCTTAGATTACGAGTTTTGCACTATAGAGGGTGCGAAACAAACGCAACAAAAGTTGGGTTATTTCACCCTTCATAGCGCTGCCATTAGGAGTTTCTGAAAAGCCTTCTTGTGCGTGCTATATGGTGGCATTAAGCTCCATACCGGACAAAAGCCAAGGGCTGTTTTGACATGCTCGTGCATGCTTTACCCCATAGACATCAAAAACACTTGAATTGCGGAATGAAAAGCTCCATAACGCAACCCCATTGATGTCTATGGGGGAAAAAAAGACACCCTAACATAAACTCCAAGTCTAAACACCCCTAATCTGCTCCCCACGACATCGCCGACACAAAAATTAAATTATTAACCCCTAATCTGCCGCTCCCGACATTGCCGCCACTAAAAAAAGTTATTAACCCCTATTCCGCCGCGTCCCGACATCGCCGACACTAATAAAAATTATTAACCCCTATTCCGCCACTCCCTGACAACGTCGCCACTATAATAAATTTATTAACCCCCTAAACCTCTGGCCTTCCACATCACTGCTTCAAAATAAACCTATTAACCCCTAAACCGCCAGCTCCCCACATCGCAAAAAACTAAATTATATTATTAACCCCTAAACCTAACAACCTCCTAACTTTATATTAAAATTACAATATCCCTATCTTAAAATAAATAAAATCTTACTTGTGAAATTAAAAAAACCTAAGTTTAAGTTTAAACTAACAATTAACCTAACATAACTATTATACTAAAATATTAAACTAAAATTAAAATAACTACCAAATAAAAAAACTAAATGACACATTAAAAAAAACCTAACACTACTAAAAAAATGTGTCTAAAATTACGAAAAATAACAAACACTAAATTACGAAAAATAACAAACGAAATTATCAAAAATACTAATAGCCCTATAAAAATAAAAAAGCCCCCCAAATAAAAAAACCCTAGCCTACAATAAACTACCAATAGCCCATAAAAGGGCCTTTTGTAGGGCATTGCCCTAAAGAAATCGGCTCTTTTGCCTGAAAAAAAAATACAAAGACCCCCCAACAGTAAAACCCACCACCCAACCAACCCCCCAAAATTAAAAACCTAACTCTAACAAAAACCTAAGCTACCCATTGCCCTGAAAATGGCATTTGTATGGGCATTGCCCTTAAAAAAGGCATCCAGCTCTTTTACATTGCCCTGAAAAGGGCATTCAGCTCTTTTACCTAAAGCCCAAAACCCTAATCTGAAAAAAAAAATCCACATTTTTTAAAAAAACCAAACGCTAACCCCGAAGATCCACTCACAGTTTCTGAAGTCCAGACATCCATCCTCATCCAGGCAGCGAGAAGTCTTTATCCAGGCGCAAGAAGTCTTCATCCAGGCGGCGTCTTCTATCTTCATCCGGGTGGTGCCGAGAGGATCCATCCTTGAAGAAATCCGGCGAGGAGCATCCTCTTCATACGGTCACTTCCGTACACTGGATCTTCAATGCAAGGGAACCTTTTCAAAATGGCGTCCCTTGCATTCATATTGGCTGATTTTATTCTTGAAATTCAAATCAGCCAAAAGGATGAGAGCTTCTGAAATTCTATTGGCTGATTTGAATAGCCAAAATAATTTCATTAGCTCTCATTCTATTGGCTGTTTTGAACAGCCAATAGGATTTCAGTAGCTCTCATCCTATTGGCTGATTTGAATTTCAAGAATCAAATCAGCCAATAGGAATGCAAGGGATGCCATTTTGAAAAGGTTACCTTGCATTAAAGATCAAGTGTACAGCGGTGACCGTATGAAGAGGATGCTCCACGCCGGATGTCTTCAAGGATGGATCCAGTCGGCACCACCGGGATGAATATAGAAGACGCCACCTGGATGAAGACTTCTTGTGCCTGGATGAAGACTTCTCGCCGCCTGGATGAGGATGGATGTCCGGACTTAAAAAACTGTGAGTGGGGGTTAGTGTTAGGTTTGTTTTTATTTTTTTGGGTGTTTTTTTTTAGATTAGGGTTTTGGGCTTTAGGTAAAAGAGCTGAATGCCCTTTTAAGGGCAATGCCCATACAAATGCCTTTTTCAGGGCAATGGGTAGCTTAGGTTTTTGATAGAGTTAGTTTTTTATTTTAGGTGGTAGGTTTTACTGTTGGGGGTCTTTGTATTTTTTTCCAGGTAAAAGAGCTGATTTCTTTAGGGCAATGCCCTACAAAAGGCCTTTTTAAGGGCCATTGGTAGTTTATTGTAGGCTAGGGTTTTTTTTATTTTGGTGGGGCTTTTTTATTTTTATAGGACTATTAGATTAGGTTTAGTTGTTTTTATTTTTGATAATTTCGTTTGTTATTTTTCGTAATTTAGTATTTTTTATTTTTTATAATTTTAGACTTTTTAGTAGTGTTAGGTTTTTTTTAATGTGTAGTTTCGGTTTTTTTATTGGTAGTTATTTTAATTTTAGTATAATTATTTAGTATAATAGTTATGTAAGGTTAATTGTTAGTTTAAACATAGGTTTTTTTAATTTCACAGGTAAGTTTTTATTTATTTTAAGATAGGGATATTGTAATTTTAATTTAAAGTTAGGGGGTGATAGGTTTAGGGGTTAATAGTTTAATTTATTAGTGGCGATGTGGGGGGGCTGGCAGTTTAGTGGTTAATAGGTTTATTTAGTAGTGGCAATGTGGGGGGCTGGCGGTTTAGGGGTTAATAGGTTTAGTTTGTGGTGGCGGTGGCGGGGAGCAGCTAAATAGGGGTTAATAACTATTATAGTGGCAGGGATGTGGGCGGGTGGCAGATTAGGGGTTAATAAGTTTTAAATAGTGTTTGTGATGCGGGAGGGAGTCGGTTTAGGGTTTTATAGGTAGTTTATGGGTGTTAGTGTACTTTGTAACACTTTAGTTATGAGTTTTGTGAAACATTTTTGTTACATAAAATCCATAACTACTGCGCTCAGATGGTGGTATGGATCGTGTTGGCATAGGCTGTAATGCAAGATTTTTAGCCTAACCGCACAATCGGTAATACCGGCGCTATGGAAATCCCATGCAAAAATGTCATTTTTTGGAGTGTGGGATTGACGTTGCGTTACAGGCTAAAATGCTTGCGTATAGCTATACCGACACCACTCTGAATGGCTGCATCACTGTTTTTACGCTGAAATTGCCATTTTTTTCAGCTTTAAAACCGTAACGCAAATCTCGTAATCTAGCAGATTGTGTACTGTGAGCTCTGCAAAAACTTCTCGCAACTACAAATCACAGTATCTATAAACTGTTCCCTTTGAATCCTGAATATCTTGGTTTGTTATGTTTCACACTTCATGAATCCTGCAGCAACTCCTAGCAACTATGAGTCACTGCATCTAATATCTGTTACCTTTGAAGCCAGAATATATTGCACACAAATATTTTACACTTCATGAACCCTGCAATAACTCCTTGCAACTATGAATCATAGAATCTCAATTATCCACGTGCAGGATGCTCTTCCCTGGGTCAGGGGTCTCCAATTAACTACCACTACCCAGAGAGTCTGTCTCCTGAGTTGTTATATACCATAACGTGACAGTTAAATTGGAAACAAATTATCAGGCAGTGAAGTTTCAGTATGAACTAATTTTGGGTCTAATAAGGGGGTAAAAGATGGTGGTGTTTTCAGACAGGTAGATCCTTGAAAAGATATACACCTGAGGAAATGGTCAGACTGGACCGTGAAACATTGTGTTTTAACAATAAAGTCTTTTATATTTTAGACTTTTCTCCACGACTTTTAATTACGAAACATTCATTTTTTAACAATTGTGGAAATTTTATGTGGACATATCACAAGTGCTGTGATTACAGCCCTACAGTGAATAATTTATCCCCGCTATTGACAGTCCTTCCTTACTATAAGCTGTTTGGACCTGAAGCTGTACGAATTATACAAGGAAAAGTTGTCTGGGCAACTTCTAAGAGTCCAGGAGGCCCAGTTAGCAAGTGCTTGAAATTTTGTAAGTACATCAGTATTTGCACTGACGTGAATTTAAACCACTGCACTACGGTGGCGCCTTCTTCTTTTTTTTGAGATCCTTGAAAAAGCTAAGCGACTTTTTGGTGAAGCGATTGTTAGATTTGTGATGTCACTATGTGGGGTGGAAACCAACCTTCTGAACTTAAAACTGTAATCATAGACATTGTTTACCATATACAGTCTTTGTAATATATGAATGTTCTAGCTGTGGTTGTTCTCTGTAAACCCTTGTGATTTTAACACATGTTATAATACATTGTTTTAACATTCATTTGAGTCCACTTCTATCTGCTCCTGCTGGAGTCTCCCATTGCTTTTATATCTAGAGCTTGATGTGAAGCTCTGCAGTATGTGAGTATACAACTTACATGTGAATTAACCCTGTAGACTCACAGAACTTTACCATCGACAGCATTGATCTGTTTTATTTGAGGTTAACCCTTGGAGTTTGACTGCAGCATTCATTTCCACTGAGAAGTAATACCTGTGATCACTTATGCACATTTGGAATTGGGATTTAGGGGCCGATTTATCAAGTTCCGTAAGGAGATTGAAGCCCCTTGTTTCCGGCGAGCTGAAACAGAAGTTATGAAGCAGCGGTCCAAAGACCACTGCTCAATAACTTGTCTGCCTGGTCTGAGGCCGCAGACAGAAATCAACCCTATCAAATATGATCGGGCTGATTGACACCCCTTGCTAGTGGCCGATTGGCCGCAAATCTGCAGGGGGCGGCATTGCACAAGCAGTTCACAAGAACTTCTGGTGCAATGATAAATGCCGACATGCTGTCGGCATTTATCGATGTGCAGTGGACATGACACGCTACATCATATCATGTCCACTCGCACTTACATAAAAAAGGCTCCTAAGTCTCCAATTGACTTTTTTGGACATATCCTTTTTTTTTTTTATATATTATTTATTATTTAACAGGTTAATAATTTTCTTTTTGGTAATAAGGGGATAGGATGGTGTTGTTTTCAGACAGGTGGTTGATTAGAAAGGTAGGTATTAAGGTGGGAATTATATGACTATGATAGTGTGGGTTTAAAAGGACAGTCTACACCTTAGTCATCTTAATGTCTTACCTTATATTAAGCTGCAAATATACTCCTGCACCATTTTCTATATCATACAGCAGAATGGTACAAAGTTATTTTAAAATGAATATTGTTTATGTGAACTTGAAATGGCTGCCAAGCGCGGCAATCTGGGCTGCATATGGTGTCCTATCACAAAAAGGTCACTAGTGGATTCAAACGACTGTGAATGCTATTCAGCAGAGTGCCTAGATACAGCCCAGATTATGATGTCATCAGAGGGTGGAGTTTAGAAGCCATTTTAAAGGTGGCCAGAAACAATATTCATTTAAAAATAACTTTTTACCATTCTGCTGCATAAAATTGAAAGGAGTGCAGGACAGGACTATTTGTAACTTAATCTAAGGTAAGACTTCAAGTTTTGAGTCAACATGATAGCAGTTTTATATACTCACACACATATACAGTATATGTATGAATACTATTTATTTAGTGATGTTTTGAGGGTACCATGTTCCCCTTCCTTGGACCACAGCTAGTCTGCAGCGTAACCATTAAAAAAAGTTATAAAATAGTTGTCCCTTAAAAAAAGAACCAGGTTTAAACTGTGATAATAACATTGGCAGAGTGTTTCTGTGTGACGAGATATTTTTTTTTTTTTTAATATTATTTGTAATATGCCAACAGATTCTGCAGCATTGTATTATTGAGTTAACAGTATTTATAATGGCAAAATCTAAATACTAAATGTGAACTCCTCCACTGAAATATACATATTTTTTAGTTAGTACTTTTCTTTCAAAAGCCCCAAGGGCTTTTTAGCAGAAACATATAATACGCAATTCAAAAGCCTTATTTCCATTCCACTTTCACTTCTCAGTATTAAACTATTTTAAAAGTTCAATATAGTTGTTATAGATAAAATATAAGGCTATCCGCAGAATCAGTGTTACATCTGAAAGACTAAATTACAAGCAAAGAAAGATGCAGAACAAAACATTACTTTGCAGTAAAACATATATAAAAACAAAAATAAAAGTAATTCATTAATGGGCAGGATAGATACACATGCCTGAGAGAGTATGCTAAAAGATTCTGGGATATATTACCTACAGCAGATTTAGCAAGCTTATTAAAAAGCCACAGCTATGAATACTGAGATTTTGTTCTGTATAGGTATACACAATATACATGAAAAAAATGGTTTAAAATATTTTTTTTTCTCCTCAAATATGCCATCAACCATTTCATCAAATTAGAAAATGAGACAGCTAATCGAAGGCTAGATTACGAGTGAAATGCTCCCACTCGCACATTAACTTTGCTAGACGAAGGCTTTTTGATCATGTCGGGTTGCGTTTGTATTACAAGTTGAAAGTAAAAAGAGCGCACAAGTGAAAACCTGACATGCACACAAATTTTAAAGAATTCTCCCATTGACTTCAATGGAATGTGAAATCTGCAACAACAAAAACTAACACCCATACTTGTACGCTAACCGGGCCACGTTTATTCAAGAGCGCTAAACCCAACATGAAATATTAATATTTCACATTCCAATGTTCTTCACATAGAAGAATATGTTCTATTAATTCATAAATATATATATATATATATATATATATAATAGTTTTATGGTAAAATATACAGTATATATATATATATATATATATATATATATATATAAACATAATTTATGTAAGAACTTACCTGATAAATTCATTTCTTTCATATTGACAAAAATCCATGAGCTAGTGACGTATGGGATATACTATCCTACCAGGAGGAGCAAATTTTCCCAATCCTCAAAATGCCTATAAATACACCCCTCACCACACCCACAATTCAGTTTAACGAATAGCCAAGTAGTGGGGTGATAAAATAAGGAGTAGAAAGCATCAAAATAGGAACTGGAAATATAATTGTGCTTTATACAAAAAATCATAACCACCATAAACAGGGTGAGTCTCATGGACGCTTGCCAATATGAAAGAAATTAATTTATCAGGTAAGTTCTTACATAAATTATGTTTCCTTTCATGTAATTGGCAAGAGTCCATGAGCTAGTGACGTATGGGATATTAATACTCAATATGTAGTACTCCACAGAAGAGTCACTAGAGAGGGAGGGATAAAAATAAAAACAGCCATTTTCCGCTGGAAAAATTAAATCCACATCCAAAAAATACGTTTTTCTCATAATTAAAAAGAAAAAACTTAAAACATAAGCAGAGGTATCAAACTGAAACAGCTGTCTGAAGAACTTTTCTACCGAAAAATGCTTCCGAAGAAGCAAACACATCAAAACGGTAGAATTTAGTAAATGTATGCAAAGCAGACCAAGTTGTTGCTTTGCAAATCTGATCAACTAAAGCTTCATTCTTAAAGGCCCACAAAGTGGAGTCTGATCTAGTAGAATGAGCTGTGATTCTCTGAGGCAGGGGCCTGACTCAACTCCAAATAAGCCTGATGAATCAAAAGCTTTAACCATGACGCCAAGGAAATGGCAGAAGCTTTTCTGACCTTTCCTAGAACCAGAAAAGACAACAAATAGACTGGAAGTTTTACTTCCTGAAATCTTTAGTAGCTTCAACATAATATTTTAAAGCTCTAACAACATCCAAAGAATGTAAGGATCTCTCCAAAGAATTCTTAGGATTAGGACACAAAGAGGGAACAACAATTTCCCTATTAATGTTATTAGAATTCAAAACCTTAGGAAGAAATTCAAATGAAGTCCGCAAAACTGACTTATCCCAATGGAAAATCAGAAAAGGAGACTCACAAGAAGGAGCAGATAATTTGGAAACTCTTCTAACAGAAGAGATAACCAAAAGGAACAACACTTTCCAAGAAAGTAGTTTAATATCCAAAAAATGCATAGGCTCAAATGGAGAAGCCTGTCAATCCTTCAAAACCAAAACAAGACTCCAAGGAGGAGAGATTAATTTAATGACAGACTTGATACTGTAAGGATGGACCTCATAATGAATGGACCTCAGCTGCAGATCTAGTGATAAATCCCAATATAAGAGAGAGTATATTTGTATCACTTTGGCCTATGTATCTCTAGATTTTGGTAGCAAGTGATTTAATTAAGTGAAGAAATAACACCAACAAATCAAGGAAATGCTAGTAAGTGGTGTTGTTAACTGTTAGGTTTCAATGAGGTGAGGAATAGCAGGAAGCAGTGCCAGATGCGTCACAATTCTTTCTAGAATCGGTTTGCCTTTTTAGCATCAAATAAGTTCCCCCTTAGGAGTTGGTAAGAAACAGCAGCGTAAACAAACAGGAGATTTCTAAACAGTATTCTGACTGATGAGGCTTCAGTTTTGTGTGAGCTGAAGAGGTTAACTACTAGCATTTCCTAGAACAGCTCTTAGTGCAGCAGGGAATCTAAGTGAGTTTGCAGGAGTCAGTGCGTACAGATTCAGATCCAAAACAGATGATCCCTTCAGCTGCTGCTACAGAACTGAAGACATGTGATACACAAGCGTGCTGCTCCTGCTTCACTAGAAGTGAGACTGATGCAGTCCGTAACAACACTTATGCTACAATAACGGAGAGTGCCTTCGTGAGAGATCCAAGGAGTAGAAATTAGTTCTTCCGTAGATGGGGTAGGAGGTAATGAGAGCGAGGCTGCTTGCAAAAGTATAGTGAATGCGGTTGCAGAGTGGATGTTGAATAACAGCAATGGGCAGAACACAATGTATCCAAGTACTAATTTAGCGGAGTTAGGTGTACTAGATTCTTTGCAAACAGATGAGTTAGTTACTCATATAGTAGGAGGAGGTTGAAATAACTTTTTTGAATAAAGGAACAAGCTGGAAGGTCTTGCAGGGTATTATAATCCAATTGAATAAACAAACAAACAAACCAACTTGCACTGGCTTAGCTCACAGTTAGAGCGTGACTAACAAATTACTAAGCACTTGTTTGCAGCTGTGCAGATCATTTTAAAGGAGTAGGGGGAGGACCCAGGCAGAATCCTGTCAGCATAAGGTAAATCGTGACAGATACGGACCAAAGCCTGTATAAAACAGAGAATATCAGGAAGTTTAGCAATCTTTCAGTGAAATAAAACAGAAAGAGCAGAGATTTGTCCCTTCAAGGAACTTGCAGACAAACCTTAATCCAAACCATCCTGAAGAAACTGTAAAATTCTAGGAATTCTAAAAGAATGCCAGGAGAATTTATGAGAAAAAGACTTCCAAACTTTATAATAAATTTTCCTAGAAACAGATTTATGAGCCTGTAACATAGTATTAATCACTGAGTCAGAGAAACCTCTATGACTAAGCACTAAGCGTTCAATTTCCATACCTTGAAATTTAATGATTTGAGATCCTGATGGAAAAACGGACCTTGAGACAGAAGGTCTGGTCTTAAAGGAAGTCGCCAAGGTTGGCAACTGGCCATCCGAACAAGATCCGCATATCAAAACCTGTGAGGCCATGCTGGTGCTACCAGAAACACAAATGACTGTTCCATGATGATCTTGGAGATCACTCTTGGAAGAAGAACTAGAGGCGGAAAGATATAAGCAGGTTGGTAAAACCAAGGAACTGCTAACGCATCCACCGACTCTGCCTGAGGATCCCTGGAACTGGACAAGTACCTGGGAAGTTTCTTGTTTAGATGGGAAGCCATCAGATCTATTTCTGGGAGACACCACATCTGAACAATCTGAAAAAACATATCTGAATGGAGAGACCACTCCACCAGATATAAAGTTTGATGGCTGAGATAATCCACTTCCCAATTGTCTACCCCTGGGATATGTACCGCAGAAATTAGACAAGAGCTGTATTCTGCCCAAGAAAGTATCCGAGATACTTCTCTCATAGCTCGGGAACTGAGAGTTCCACTCTGATGATTGACATATGCCACAGTTGTGATATTGTCTGTCTGAAAACAAATAAATGATTCTCTCTTCAACAGAGACAAACCTGAAGAGCCCTGAAAATAGCACGGAGTTCTAAAATATTAATTGGTTACTTCGCCTCTTGATGTTTCCAAACTCCTTGTGCTGTCAGAGATCCCCAGACAGCTCCACAACCTGAAAGACTTGCATCTGTTGTGATTACAGTCCAGGTTAGAAGAACAAAAGAGGTCCCTTGAACAATACGATGGTGGTTTAACCACCAAGTCAGAGAGAGTCGAACATTGGGATATAAGGATATTGACTGTGATATCCTGAATAATCCCTGCATCATTGATTCAGCATATAAAGCTGAAGAGGTCTCATATGAAAACGAGCAAAGGGGATCGTGTCCGATGCTGCAGTAATGAGACCTAAAACTTCCATGCACATAGCCACTGAAGGGAATGATCAAGACTGAAGGTTTTGACAAGCTGAAACCAACTTCATTCATCTCTTGTCTGTTAGAGACAGAGTCATGGACACTGAATCTATCTGGAAACCTAAAAAGGTGACCCTTGTCTGAGGAATCAAGGAGCTTTTCTGTAAATTGATCCTCCAACCATGTCTTTGAAGAAACAACACTAGTTGATTCATGTGAGATTCAGCAGAATGTAAAGAGAATCTCAGAAACCGATAGTGGTCTGGATGAATCGGAATATGAAGATATGCATCCTGTAAGTCTATTGTGGACATATAATGCCCTTGCTGAACAAAAGGCAGAATAGTCCTTATAGTCACCATTTTGAAAGTTGGCACTCTTACAAAACGATTCAAAATGT
The DNA here is from genome assembly GCF_027579735.1 of Bombina bombina. Classification (NCBI taxonomy): domain Eukaryota; kingdom Metazoa; phylum Chordata; class Amphibia; order Anura; family Bombinatoridae; genus Bombina; species Bombina bombina. Next base: position 259,112,162 of record NC_069503.1, read on the forward strand.
TCAGATCCAGAACTGGCCTAAATAATTTTCTTTCTTTGGGACAATGAATAGATTTGAATAAAACCCCAGACCCTGCTCCTGAAATGAACTGGTATGATTACCCCTGAAAACCCCAGATCTGAAACACACTTCAGAAAAGCCTGAGCCTTCCCTGGATTTGCTGGGATGTGTGAGAGAAAAAATCTTCTCACAGGAGGTCTTACTCTGAATCCTATTTGATACCCTTGAGAGACAATACTCTGAATCCACTAATTTTGGACAGAATCTGACCAAATGTTTTGGAAAAATTTCAATCTGCCCCCACTAGCTGAGCTGAAATGAGGGTCGCACCTTCATGCAGACTTGGGGGTTGGCTTTGGTTTCTTAAAGGACTTGAATTTATTCCAACTTGAAGAAGGTTTCCAATTGGAACCAGATTCTTTGGGGGAAGGATTGGCTTTCTGTTCCTTATTCTGTTGAAAAGAACGAAAATTATTAGAAGCTTTAGATTTACTTTTAGGTATTTTATCCTGAGGCAAAAAAATCCCTTCCCCCCAGTGACAGTTGAAATAATTGAATCCATCTGAGAACCAAATCAAATTGTTACCTTGGAAAGAAAGAGATAGTAATCTAGACTTAGATACCATGTCAGCATTCCAATATTTAAGCCACAAAGCTCTTCTAGCTAAAATAGCTAAAGACATAGATTTAACATCAATTTTGATGATATCAAAAATAGCATCACAGATAAAATGATTAGCATTTTGAAGCAAGCGAACAATGCTAGACAAATCAGAATCTGTTTCCTGTTGCGCTAAGCTTTCCAACCAAAAAGTTGATGCAGCTATAACATCAGCTATGGATATAGCAGGCCTACGAATATAGCCAGAAAATAAATAAGCTTTCCTTAGATAAGATTCAAGTTTCCTATCTAAAGGATTCTTAAAACAAGTACTATCTTCCATAGGAATAGTAGTACGTTTGGCAAGAGTAGAAATAGCCCCATAAACTTTGGGGATATTTTCTCAAAACTCCAATCTAGCTGTTGGCAAAGGATACAACTTCTTAAACCTAGAAGAAAGAATAAAAGAAGTACCAGGCCTATTCCATTCCTTAGAAATCATATCAGAAATAGCATCAGGAACTGGAAAAACCTCTGGAGTAACCACAGGAGGTTTGTAAACAAAATATAAACATTTACTAATTTTAATATCAAGAGGACTAGATTCCTTAATATCCAAAGTAACCAACACTTCTTTTAATAATTTACGAATATACTCCATCTTAAAGAGATAAGTAGATTTGTCAGTGTCAATATCTGAGGTAGGATCTTCTGAATCAGATAGATCCTCATCAGAGGAGGATAATTCAGTATGCTGTCGGTCATTTGAAATTTCATCAATCTTATGAGAAGTTTTAAAAGACCTTTTATGTTTATTAGAAGGTGGAATAGCAGACAAAGCCTTCTGAATCGCATCAGCAATAAAATCTTTAATATTCACAGGGATATCATGTACATCAGATGTTGAAGGAACAACAGGCATTGTACTAGTACTGATGGATACATTCTCTGCATGCAAAAGCTTGTCATGACAACTGTTACATACTACAGCTGGAGATATAATCTCCACAAACTTACAACAGATACACTTAGCATTAGTAGAACTTATCAGGCAGCAGGATTCCAACAGTGGTTTCTGAGACAGGATCAGATTGAGACATCTTGCAAATGTAAGAGAAAAAAAACAACATATAAAGTAAAATGATCAATTTCCTTATATGGCAGTTTCAGGAATGGAAAAAAAGGCAAACCGCATAGCCCTCTGAGCTTATAAAAAGGCAAGAGGCATATAGGAAGTGGAGTTTAAATAATTAAAATATTTGGCACTAAGTATGACGCACAACGCAAATTTTTTGGCCCTTACAACATCCGGAAATGACGCAACTCGCGTCATGACAGACGCAACCTTGTGCAAGGAAACCTGGCATCAACTAAGACACCAGAAATGACGAATTTGCGTCACCGAATGTACCTTTGTGCCAAAAAATTCTCGTGTCAAGAATGAAGCAATAAATATCAGCATTTTGCGACCTCGCAAGCCCAATTTTGCCCGCGAAAATTAATGAAAAAGCAGTCAATTTGAAGAAAAGACTATACCCCAAATAAGAAAAAATAACTTCCTAAATATGTTTTCCCAATTTGAAACTGATAGTCTGCAAAAGTAAATATACATAAACCTGATTCATGGCAAATATAAGTACAATACATATATTTAATACTTTATATTAATACATAAAGTGCCAAACCATAGCTGAGAGTGTCTTAAGTAATGAAAACATACTTACCGAAAGACACCCATCCACATATAGCAGATAGCCAAACCAGTACTAAAAGCTATCAGCAGAGGTAATGGTATATAAGAGTATATCGTCAATCTGAAAAGGGAGGTAGGAGATGAATCTCTATGACCGATAACAGAGAACCTTTGAAAAGATTTCCCGTGAGGAAAACCATAAAATCAATAGGCAATACTCTCTTCACATCCCTCTGACAAACACTGTACTCTGAGAGGAATCGGGCTTCAAATTGCTGAGAAGCGCATATTACAGAAGAAAATCAAGCACAAACTTACTTCACCACCTCCATAGGGAGGCAAAGTTTATAAAACTGAATTGTGGGTGTGGTGAGGGGTGTATTTATAGGCATTTTGAGGTTTGGAAAACTTTGCCCCTCCTGGTAGGATTGTATATCTCACTAGCTTATGGACTCTTGCCAATTACATGAGAATATATATATATATATATATATATATATATATAAAATATATATTTAAAAATACTTAGAACATATCCCCCTATGTGAAACATTGGAATGTGAAATATTTACAGTAAATACATAGTTAAAACCATTATTAAATAATAATATTGAATAAAAATGTTTTTTCATGTTATTAGTTATTTAACTGCAAAGGGCTCCAATGCACATGCAGTAAATACATAAATACATCTATACCCACACACATACTGTATATATAGTAACTGGAAGATACAGCACTCTGCAAAAATAATAACATATATGAATAAAGACAATTGCACTCTCTGGATTTGTAAGTAACAAAACTGTTTACTGCGTGACATTTCAAGGTATTCCCCATTTGAGGAAGGTGTGAGTACCTCGAAACGTCACGCAGTAAACAGTTTTGTTACTTATAAATCCAGACAGTGCAATTGTCTTCATTTATATATATATATATATACACACACAGTACACACATATACATACATACAATTCCCAATAATGAATCTGCCCTCCTGTTGTCAACTACCTGGCTGTTGAACAATATAGCAACCAATGAAACAGCAACAAGCCAGGATTTGCATCAAACAGAAGTCAAATTTATTGAAGTTTCAGGGAATACACAATCCCCTTCTTCAGAACAACATTACAGTGCAAACAAGGTGCTTATAAAGTGTTCAAGTGAATGATTAGTTACCTCCTCTCTCATGCAAAAAGGCGCCAAACATTACATCATTTCCGAAACCTAAATTGCCATGTATCATCGTTAAACTGGAAATTGACCCTTCATGTACTTCCGGTATATGGGGTAATAGATATAAACATAACATGTTGCCAATATCAAATATTCAGACAGTGTCAAACTATACAGACTGCCAACAGTGAAAATACATCATTAATGAAAACAAAAACAATGGCAATAAATCATCCATCATGTTACCTTATGTGATTATCGTGAAACCGGATGTTTACATGAAATGCAAATCCTGGCTTGTTGCTCTTTTTTTATTGGTTGCTATATATATATATACACACATACATACATACAATGCCCTCATCTAATCATGGTTCCCTTTCTAAATATGAGCAAAATAGGCTGTGTGGATATAAAACAATTGCATAAACACAGGTTTATAAAAATGTATTAAAAAAAAAGTCAATCTGTTAAATATATGTGTGGCACAATTATTTGCACCCCTATGTCTTCATATTAAAAATAATTGTAAGTATATTTTTAATTTGTAATACACTTGGCTGACTAGGAACAGGAAATTGTTCAACCATGACTTCCTGTTTCACAGGGGGTATAAAAATTAGGTAATAAATAGGAAAATTCCCTAAGTCATTTATCACAATGGGTAAAACCAAGGAATATAGCTGTCATGTTCATGAAAAGGTTGTTGAGCTTCACAAAATGGGAAGTGGCTATAAGAAAATAGCAAAAGCTTTGAAAATGTCCATTTTCACCATCAGGGCAATAATTAAAAAGTTATGAATTAACCTGGAAGAGGATGTGTGTCTATATTGTCTCAACGCACTGTGAAGAGGAGGGTTCGAATGGCCAAAATATCTCCAAGGATCACAGCTGGAGAATTGCAGAAGTTAGTTGCATCTTGGGGTCAGAAAAAACTACAATTCAACATCACTTACATCACCACAAGTTGTTTGGAAAGATTTCAAGAAAAACGCCTCTACTCTCTTCCAAAAACAAACGTAGGTGCTTTTAGTTTGCCATACACTATGGAACTTCAAATGCTATCGGGTTTTATGGTTAGATAAAACCAAAATAGAGTTTTTTCGCAATAAACACCAATGGTGAGTTTGGCGCACACACGGCTAGATTTAGAGTTTTGTCGGTAACGACCCGCGTGGCTAACGCTGGCTTTTTTCTGGCCGCACCTTTAAAATAACTCTGGTATTGAGAGTCCACAGAATGGCTGCGTTAGGCTCCAAAAAAGGAGCGTAGAGCATATTTAACGCAACTGCAACTCTCGATACCAGAGTTGCTTACGGAAGCGGCCAGCTTCAAAAACGTGCTCGTGCACAATTCCCCCATAGGAAACAATGGGGCTGTTTGAGCTGAAAAAAAACCTAACACCTGCAAAAAAGCCGCGTTCAGCTCCTAACGCAGCCCCATTGTTTTCTATGGGGAAACACTTCCTACGTCTGCACCTAACACTCTAACATGTACCCCGAGTCTAAACACCCCTAACCTTACACTTATTAACCCCTAATCTGCCGCCCCCGCTATCGCTGACCCCTGCATATTATTATTAACCCCTAATCTGCCGCTCCGTAAACCGCCGCTACTTACATTATCCCTATGTACCCCTAATCTGCTGCCCTAACATCGCCGACCCCAATATTATATTTATTAACCCCTAATCTGCCCCCCACAACGTCGCCTCCACCTGCCTACACTTATTGACCCCTAATCTGCCGAGCGGACCGCACCGCTATTATAATAAAGTTATTAACCCCTAATCCGCCTCACTAACCCTATAATAAATAGTATTAACCCCTAATCTGCCCTCCCTAACATCGCTGACACCTAACTTCAAACATTAACCCCTAATCTGCCGACTGGAGCTCACCGCTATTCTAATAAATGTATTAACCCCTAAAGCTAAGTCTAACCCTAACACTAACACCCCCCTAACTTAAATATAATTTAAATCTAACAAAATAAATTAACTCTTATTAAATAAATTATTCCTATTTAAAGCTAAATACCTGTAAAATAAATCCTAATATAGCTACAATATAAATTATAATTATATTATAGCTATTTTAGGATTAATATTTATTTTACAGGTAACTTTGTATTTATTTTAACCAGGTACAATAGCTATTAAATAGTTAAGAACTATTTAATAGCTAAAATAGTTAAAATAATTACAAAATTACATGTAAAATAAATCCTAACCTAAGTTACAATTAAACCTAACACTACACTATCAATAAATTAATTAAATAAAATACCTACAATTGCCTACAATTAAACCTAACACTACACTATCAATACATTAATTAAATACAATATCTACAAATAAATACAATTAAATAAACTAACTAAAGTACAAAAAATAAAAAAGAACTAAGTTACAAAAAATAAAAAAATATTTACAAACATCAGAAAAATATTACAACAATTTGAAACTAATTACACCTACTCTAAGCCCCCTAATAAAATAACAAAGACCCCCAAAATAAAAAAATGCCCTACCCTATTCTAAATTACAAAAGTTCAAAGCTATTTTACCTTACCAGCCCTGAACAGGGCCCTTTGCGGGGCATGCCCCAAAGAATTCAGCTCTTTTGCCTGTAAAAAAAAACATACAATACCCCCCCAACATTACAACCCACCACCCACATACCCCTAATCTAACCCAAACCCCCCTTAAATAAACCTAACACTAAGCCCCTGAAGATCTTCCTACCTTGTCTTCACCTCACCGGGTATCACCGATGCGTCCTGGCTCCAAAATCTTCATCTAAGCCCAAGCGGGGGCTAGACATCCATCATCCGATGGCTGAAGAAGTCCAGAAGAGGCTCCAAAGTCTTCATCCTATCCGGGAAGAAGAGTAGATCTGGACCGGCAACCATCATCTTCCAAGCGGCATCTTCTATCTTCATCCGATGAGGACCGGCTCCATCTTGAAGACCTCCACCGCGGACCCATCTTCTTCCGACGATGACTTCCCGACGAATGACGGTTCCTTTAAGGGACGTCATCCAAGATGGCGTCCCTCGAATTTCGATTGGCTGATAGGATTCTATCAGCCAATCGGAATTAAGGTAGGAAAATTCTGATTGGCTGATGGAATCAGCCAATCAGAATCAAGTTCAATCTGATTGGCTGATTCAATCAGCCAATCAGATTGAGCTTGCATTCTATTGGCTGTTCCGATCAGCCAATAGAATGCGAGCTCAATCTGATTGGCTGATCGGATCAGCCAATCGGATTGAACTTGATTCTGATTGGCTGATTCCATCAGCCAATCATAATTTTCCTACCTTAATTCCGATTGGCTGATAGAATCCTATCAGCCAATCGGAATTCGAGGGAAGCCATCTTGGATGACGTCCCTTAAAGGAACCGTCATTCGTCGGGAAGTTGTCGTCGGAAGAGGATGGGTCCGCGGTGGAGGTCTTCAAGATGGAGCCGGTCCTCATCGGATGAAGATAGAAGATGCCGCTTGGAAGAAGATGGTTGCCGGTCCGGATCTACTCTTCTTCCCGGATAGGATGAAGACTTTGGAGCCTCTTCTGGACTTCTTCAGCCGTCGGATGATGGATGTCTAGCCCCCGCTTGGGCTTAGATGAAGATTTTGGAGCCAGGACGCATCAGTGATACCCGGTGAGGTGAAGACAAGGTAGGAAGATCTTCAGGGGCTTAGTGTTAGGTTTATTTAAGGGGGGTTTGGGTTAGATTAGGGGTATGTGGGTGGTGGGTTGTAATGTTGGGGGGGGGTATTGTATGTTTTTTTTTACAGGCAAAAGAGCTGAATTCTTTGGGGCATGCCCCGCAAAGGGCCCTGTTCAGGGCTGGTAAGGAAAAAGAGCTTTGAACTTTTGTAATTTAGAATAGGGTAGGGCATTTTTTTATTTTGGGGGTCTTTGTTATTTTATTAGGGGGCTTAGAGTAGGTGTAATTAGTTTAAAATTGTTGTAATATTTTTCTGATGTTTGTAAATATTTTTTTTTATTTTTTGTAACTTAGTTCTTTTTTATTTTTTGTACTTTAGTTAGTTTATTTAATTGTATTTATTTGTAGATATTGTATTTAATTAATTTATTGATAGTGTAGTGTTAGGTTTAATTGTAGGTAATTGTAGGTATTTTATTTAATTAATTTATTGATAGTGTAGTGTTAGGTTTAATTGTAACTTAGGTTAGGATTTATTTTACAGGTAATTTTGTAATTATTTTAACTAGGTAGCTATTAAATAGTTCTTAACTATTTAATAGCTATTGTACCTGGTTAAAATAAATACAAAGTTACCTGTAAAATAAATATAAATACTAAAATAGCTATAATATAATTATCATTTATATTGTAGCTATATTAGGGTTTATTTTACAGGTAAGTATTTAGTTTTAAATAGGAATAATTTATTTAATAAGAGTTAATTTATTTCGTTAGATTTAAATTATATTTAACTTAGGGGGGTGTTAGTGTTAGGGTTAGACTTAGCTTTAGGGGTTAATACATTTATTAGAATAGCGGCGAGATTCGGTTGGCAGATTAGGGGTTAATAATTGAAGTTAGGTGTCGGCGATGTTAGGGAGGGCAGATTAGGGGTTAATAAATATAATATAGGGGTCGGCGGTGTTAGGGGCAGCAGATTAGGGGTACATAGCTATAATGTAGGTGGCGGCTCTTTGCGGTCGGCAGATTAGGGGTTAATTATTGTAGGTAGGTGTCGGCGACGTTGTGGGGGGCAGGTTAGGGGTTAATAAATATAATATAGGGGTCGGCGGTGTTAGGGGCAGCAGATTAGGGGTACATAGCTATAATGTAGGTGGCGGCTCTTTGCGGTCGGCAGATTAGGGGTTAATTATTGTAGGTAGGTGTCGGCGACGTTGTGGGGGGCAGGTTAGGGGTTAATAAATATAATATAGGGGTCGGCGGTGTTAGGGGCAGCAGATTAGGGGTACATAGCTATAATGTAGGTGGCGGCTCTTTGTGGTCGGCAGATTAGGGGTTAATTATTGTAGGTAGGTGTCGGCGACGTTGTGGGGGGCAGGTTAGGGGTTAATAAATATAATATAGGGGTTGGCGGTGTTAGGGGCAGCAGATTAGGGGTACATAAGTATAACGTAGGTGGCGGTCGGCAGATTAGGGGTTAAAAAAATTTAATAGAGTGTCGGCGATGTGGGGGGGGGCCTCGGTTTAGGGGTACATAGGTAGTTTATGGGTGTTAGTGTACTTTAGGGCATAGTAGTTAAGAGCTTTATGAACCGGCGTTAGCCCAGAAAGCTCTTAACTACTGACTTTTTTCTGCGGCTGGAGTTGTCGTTAGAATTCTAACGCTCACTTCAGACACGACTCTAAATACCGGAGTTAGGAAGATCCCATTGAAAAGATAGGATACGCAATTGACGTAAGGGGATCTGCGGTATGGAAAAGTCGCGGCTGAAAAGTGAGCGTTAGACCCTTTTTTGACTGACTCCAAATACCGGCGGTAGCCTAAAACCAGCATTAGGAGCCTCTAACGCTGGTTTTCACGGCTACCGCCAAACTCCAAATCTAGGCCACAGAGAGGTAGACATATGGAAAAGTACCTCATGCTCACAATTAAATATGGTGGTGGCTCTTTAATATTTTGGGGCTGTTTTTCTGCCATTGGACCTGGAAATTTTGTTAGGATCCATGGCATCATGGATTCTCTCAAATATCAACAGATATTAAATGATATTAAACCTCTGCCAGAAAACTTAAAATGGACTGTGGTTGGATCTTCACCACAAAATCAAGGTCCTGCCATGGCCAGCCCAGTCCCCTGACTTGAACGCATAGAAAACCCATGGGGTGAACTGAAGAGTAGAATCTACCAGCATCAACCTCAAAATTTGAAGGATCTGGAGAGATTCTGTATGGAGGAATGGTCTCAGATACTTTGCCATGCATTCTCCAACCTCATCAAGCATTTTAGGAGAATATTTAGAGCTGGCTTGGCAAAGGGAGATAGCACAAAGTATTCCAATAATTGTGCCACAAATATATTTAAAAATGATTATTTTTTTATAAACCTGTGTTGTGTTTGCAAATGTTTGATATCCATAACAGCAGAGTATTTTTGTGTATTTTTTTTACAAAAGATCAAAAAGTTAAACAATAAAAAAAAAATTATACAGCCTTATTTGCTCATATTTATTATTAGTGCCAATATTAGTAGAGGTCACTGTGTATATGTGTGTGTATATGTATATGTTCCTTCTGCATGATATAGTAAAGGTGCCGAGGGCTATTTGTGGCTTAATCTAAGCTAACACTCTAAAATAACTAAGGTGGAGACTGTCCCTTTAAGGAAGTTTAATATGAACTCTCACAGGATTTTGGATGAAATCCCACGAGATTACAATAAAGCAAAATACAGTATGAACTCAGCACTGATGAAGCTCATTTGCTGTTTTTCTTTTTACCATGCAGATGACACTAAAAACAGTAGCTCTAGATCTATCAGCATTTACTGTAATCAGCTGAAGAAATATTCAGGTAAAATATTTTATTTTTTTACATATAGATGTTCAGATGATATTTTCATGTCAGCATTTTACAGTTATGCTGAATCACTTTCAAGTGATAGTTTAGTGTATGGGTATTATGCCCCTTTAAATAAGGCAAGACATCCAATCAATAGTAAATGCTTCTAATTCCTAATGGTGTCGTTTTTTGATATGACACTACTTATTACACTACCCTGATGAAATATTTTTTTTTACAAAATCACTGGTTAATTGATACTAATTTAATATTTAATGATCATTTTAATTTTAGAGAAAGCATCAGAGTTGTAATTGTGTGTAAAATGGGAATACAGAAAATTCTGGCTGTGCTATCTGAGTAATTTTATCCTTAAGTGAACACACTGGGATTTTAAATTGCAAAATCTCTGAGTTGTGACTTATTAACAAAAATGCACATTCTGGAGAAAATAAAAGCACAGAAAAGAGTATTATTTAGACTAGATGAAAATAATTAAAAAAGTAACTGGGTGATAATAACCTTTTAATTACATCAGTGATAGCCAAGCTCTTAACATATTGGGGCCTCGGATAAATATTTTAAAAGCCTAAAGGCTGCATATAAGTTAATCGATATTTAAGACATAAATAACAATATATTTCCTAAAAATGTCAAAAGGCACAGGGTAGATTAAGATGAGGTTGAAGGATAACCCCTACCTACTGTTATCCCCTCCAGAGAGATTGTTTAAAGGGACGGTCTAGTCAAAATTAAACTTTCATGATTCAGATAGGGAATGCAATTTTAAACAACTTTCCAATTCAATTTTAACATCAAATTTGCTTTGTTCTTTTGGTATTCTTTGTTGAAAGCTAAACCTAGGTAGGCTCATTTGCTAATTTCTAAATCCTTGAAGGCCGCCCCTAATGTCAATGCATTTGGCAGTTTTTCACAGCTAGAGGGCGTAAGTTCATGTGTGCCATACAGATAACATTATGACCACGCCCGTGGAGTTACAAGTGAGAGGGCACTGATTGGCTAAATGCAAGTTTGTTAAAAGAACTGAAATAAGGAGACAGTCTGCAGTGGCTTAAATACAAGGTAATCACAGAGGTAAAAAGTGTATTAATATAACTGTGTTGGTTATGCAAAACAGGGGAATTGCTAATAAAGGGATTATCTATCTTTTTAAACAATCACAATTCTGAAGTAGACTGTCCTTTTAAGTCATTGCCAGCTTGTTTGCCCAATGCCCACCGACTAGAAGTCTCCAATACATATCCTTTTTTCTGGGACCATATAAACTATCAGCAAAGCAAGCAAAAGTGATTCCAGCCACGCTTAAAATAAATAACCTTTGTCTTCTTACAGGGTTAATTGGAATAAAATACAACATTTTGGGCCTACTATAGGCCCTCAGTCTTGTAAATATGACTGAAACATTGCATTTTATTCCTATAGATCATGTAAGAAGTCAATAAAAGTATTTTAAGTGTGATTGAAATCACCGGTTTGCTTTGCTGATATTGAGACTTGGGAAGTCTTGGATTCCATCCGTGCCAGTACATGTTTGCTATTTTTCAGTGTGTTTGTAAGACCATAAAAACTATTGCACACATTCGTAGTTCTCCTGTTTCCTGTGGGCTGCACCTAGTGCCAGACATCCCAACCTGCAAAAACTAATTTCAGGGAGGTGGCTTTGCCCGCTACTGCGCCGCCACCCCCCCTCCCAGTTATATATTGGACACCTTGAAACCCTAAATAAGATAGAGACTTATCATTAAAGTAGCTTCGCACTAAAGTCACATTAAAAAAAAGTAGCTTTATTGCACAACCAAATACAACAAACCTATTTTCCAGTGATCGTACGCTTGTTGAATGCTTAAATATTTTAGAATACGAAATGTAATTATGTGCAGTAAATAAGGCAGTATTTGTGTTTTATTTTGTTAAAATCAGTGGGGGCTTTTTGGTTACTGATGCATTCTTTAAGGGTTCTATAACATCTCGGCAACTAAAGGCATTCCTTAAAGAAACACTTTTCCGGATTTGGGCCACATTGGATCATGGTACTTGGAGTTTCAGGGAGATTGCATTCAATTTGCTGGCATCAGGGAGCCGCTTTACAATCAGGGAGACTCCCTAAACTTCAGAGAGAGTTGGAATGTCTGTAGTGCAGAAGGCCGATTGTGGCCCATGGCTCACCCGGTGGTCATCCCTGAATTATATATACTCCTTTTAAGGCATTGTTTTGATTTTTCTTATAATTTTTGTTTATTGTTTTATAGATTAGGCAGGAGTAGTGCCCTGATTGCAAATTAGTAAAGCAGGTGTATGAAAGATGAGAAGAGTGTTCTTTGTATAGATAAACTGAATTACTCTTACATTTACAAATTATTTTATATAGAATTACAAATTAAACTGTCTACAGTCTACATTTCTTATAAATAAAACTGTATTCATATTTTTATTACTAGAAAGTTTATAGGTTAGATCACATTACACTTGTGACCTTAAAGGGATGGGAAAGTCAAAATTAAACTAGCACGATTCAGAAAGAGCGTGCAATTTTAAGACACTTCTATATTCAAATGTTCTCTTAGTATCCCTTGTTGAAATGAAAATAGGGTTTCATGTCCCTTTAATTTACATGCTCTACCTAATTCATAAGTTTAATTTTTACTTTACTGTCCCTTTAATATATTTTCATGAAAAAGTAACATGTATGGATAACAGAAAGCTGAGTCCAATGTCTCTTAATAATCCAGTAGTGGAAACAAGAAAAGTTATGCTGACAATTTTTGTTATTACTACAAGTTTTCACATTTGCAGCTGAAAGCGTTAATATAATTTAAAACCTACTTACATCCTTGTAGCCAAACACTATACGGCCGTCATTGATTAATGTGGCTTGAAAAGTAAAACTTCCCAGACTGTAGTTATCCTGCAGGTGAACATGGTCCCACTGAACAACAAGAGCAGTACCTGTAAAACCCAATATACATTTTAACTATTGCAATTGGATATAAATAAATAATTCTGATCTGGATTACCATATATATATATATATATATATATATATATATATATATATATATATATATATATATATATATATATATATATATAGGATAACATCCTAAGGGATGCAGTGGTCACTGACAATTAATACATATTCTATATATGGCTCACACCCTTATGCAAAAGAGTATAGATGGTATATATGGTAGACAGAAAATAAACAGTCGCATATACATTTTTTTTATTAGAAGAACAGAAAGACTTAAAAATATATAACATGTAACCTTTACCCACACTTTATGTTCTAGCATATATACAGCAGCCAAAAGAGCCTTAAATGGACAAAAAAGTGGAAAAAGTGAATGATCTAATGTTAGAACACTTTTTATTTTTGCACTATTTCTTGTATATAACAATGTATCTAAACCCTGCAGAGGGATTACATACATAGTCAAAGTCAGCTCCAAAGCAGTAGTGCACTACTGGGAGCTAGCTGAACATATCTGGTAAACCAATGACAAGAGACAAATGTGTATAGCCACCAATCACCAGCTAGTTTCCAGTGGTGCGGATGCTTTTCAACAGAGGATACCAATCAAACATAGAAATGAATAAGTGTCTGAAAATAGCATGTTCTAACTGAATCATGTCCCTTTAACTTGGTGCTATTCACATAAAGAAGCTTTTATGATAATTGCATCAAGGTGTTTTAGCAGAAAATAAAATCACTCATGTTTTAGAGAAATGTATTTTCTCCTTATAATTTAGTGCAGCTGCAGATTCAGTGAGTAAGGCACGTCAGTTAGTTACTTCCTGGCTGTAGGCAGCTGGTTAGGGAGTGAGGGGAAAACAATAGCTCAGTGATTGTAGCACTTAGGTATACATATTCAGTGAAACACCCTGCATGGTTTTTCCCATTCTTAGGAGAGTTAGCTGCAAAATAGGTAATGCATGTCAATTGCAAATTGTATCTACACCTAATGCTTTATTTAAATAGCCTATATTCATTTTGGTGTATAATGTCCCTTTAACTCACCTTTGTGCTTGTGCTCAATTGATAGCCAGGACCTGAGGTTTTTAGCTCCCCTGATAGAAGTCTATTATGTGAGAGGTTTAGAGTGACCACACTATGTGACCTCCAGATGTTTGTGCACCCTAGGCTTTCCCTGAGTGCTAACATCTTACGTTTAACTAATATGGAAGTAAAAATGGTAGTGTTGTGCATAGCTCTCTAGAGATGTCAGCGCACCACAGCGCTACCATTCTAACGCTCCATTTGTCATTTAGGCCAATGTACTTTTAAGACCTGTACATCGAGCGAGTGTGTGGAAAAAAAAAAACACTGTGGCAACTCCTAGGTTAAATTATTTTCCATTTATATAGATTAGTCTCTTAATTATTCTACTAAAACATGTAAAACAATAATGTGAGATTGTTGGCTCTCCTTGAACCATACTAATTTTGAGTTTCTATTGTCATATTGGATTCAATTTTTTTTCTAATTAAGGTATTTTTTTCTTTGAGATTATTCTCATTTAGACAATAAATGTTCTGATTGCACAGTTAGAAACGATAAAGGCAAAGCTAAGTATAAGCAGAGCAGATAGACAGTACATTTTAGAAAAAATATATGATACATATTTGCAGTTTGTTCACATCAGTTTGAATCCAACAATTATATTTAAATAGCAGCACCTGAAAAGAAATGCAACATCAATAAACATCACAAACAAGAAAATCCCATTTTATTTCTAAACAGGAGAAACTACAGACATTTATGTGCACGACATCATCAAACACTGTTTTTGCTGCATTTGTGGCATCTATAAAGGGGAAAAAAAGATTGTTTAACCTATGTTGTGTAGCTTTTTTAATGCACTGAAGCATGACAGCTAGATTCAAAAACCTCCATTGTGTGATGTCACACACATTTTACTATTATTTGTGTCAATATGGGCCAGGCCATGTAAGTCTTTTAATGCTTATTGAAACAAGAATTGCAACACAAACTTAACAGCAGGCCTCTATGATCAGTTTCGGACAATAACAATATTAAAGAGACATGATACCCAAATGTTGAAGCACTTGAAAGTAATGCAGCATAGCTGTAAAAAGCTGACTAGAGAATATCACCTGAACATGTCTTTGTAAAAAATGAAGATATTTTACCTCAAATTTCTTAAGTATTCCCCACCCACT
Source organism: Bombina bombina (assembly GCF_027579735.1). NCBI lineage: Eukaryota > Metazoa > Chordata > Amphibia > Anura > Bombinatoridae > Bombina > Bombina bombina. The sequence goes on from NC_069503.1 coordinate 259,127,351, forward strand.
GTAAAGAGACTTTAAGCAGCCAGTCAGCATACTTGTCCCAGGACTTGCAAGGGAGTGAACATCTGGCATGTGCATGCACAGTCATGTTATTATTCTATTCATTTTAAATAAGTTTACTATGAAATCTCATGAGATCACACCAAAGGCAAAGCATTACCTCAGTACTGCTGATGCTGATTGGATATTGTGTTTTTTTTTTGGGGGGGGGGGGGGGTTCAACTTGCAGCTGGACAATATCACTTCTGGTGAGCTGAAAAAATTTTGAGGTAAAATATCTTCCCTTTTTACATAGAGATGCTCAGATGATATTTCCTTGGCAGCTTTTAAAAATGATGCTGCATCACTTTCAAGTGATTAAGCATATGATAATTATGTCCCTTTAACACTAGTACTTATAATGCATAGGTGCTGATGTTATAGGCCTTTAGCACTATCTGCTACCTACCTTCTCATCAGCTGTCTTATCTCTTAAACCTTAATTAATCTTACTGTCCTCTACTGCCCTCAAACCTTTTAGCCCTATCCACAACCTCTTCCACCAACATTAACTATAATTAGGGTTGCCACCCCAGCCATGTTTTACCTGGACACTTATGAGTTACACATGCTGCAGAATGGAACATTAATAGTTCTGTTCATTTTCAATATTTGTGTGCTGTCCAGGGTTGAGATTCATGTTTCTCCCTGCACACCCTGCAGCATGTATAACTTATAAGTGTCCAGGAAAACATGGCTGAGGTGGCAACCCTAACTATAATGTGTGCCTTACCCCCATCTACATGATCCCATATTGATAACCCACCTCAGCTCCACATGAAACCAATGGCAAGAACTCCTATTTTACAAAGCCATCATCAGTAAACATACACCATCATTCCCTCCCCTATCATAAAAGCCCTACTAAATCTAACCCCCATGTGATCCCCCAACAGCAGATAACATTTCTCACTTAGCAAGCAAATTAAACCAACATTATTACCATCTTGCCTGGAAGTTGAAACAGATTCTTTGTCCTTTAGCTTTTATTTTTCAGCAGCACCTTATATATAAATAACCCTCATATATAAATAAATATGTGATCGATCCTAATCACAGTAAACTTAGGCTGTCACACTAAACATAGGCTAATATGCTGTTTAAATGCAGTGTTCCTACTTTACTTATTGTTTAGTTGCATGAGGTATTAGGTTGGGATATGTGTCAGGGTGAGATGAGAGATCAACTGGTGGCAATTACCAATCAGACATTTTCTATGTGTTTTTAAAGGGAAGGAATCAATGGCTGAGTAAAGTGGGTGGAGATCACAGGGATAACAGAGGTGGTACTGAACCAAATCAACACATATAGTGTTATTTGCAGAGGAGGAGCCGGGTACTGGGTGAGAGGCAGTTAGGTTTAGATTTGTTTTCTGGAGTGTCTTTTGGTGTCCTCTAGTTGTTATATGTCTATTCTCTTATTTGGGGTCGACAGATTATTTGTTCCAAGCCTAAAAAACATGGATGTCCATAAGGGAGTAATAGATGGTAAATATTTCCACCTGGAATTTTGCTCCTTGAATCTAATCTTACACACCCACTTGATTAACATTTTCTATGCCAATGATCTACCATTTTTAAAATAACATGCAGCTTATATCTACTACAAGCGTCTGTTTATGCTACACATGGAGCCATGGATATTATTATATTCAGAGACATTTTATTTTATAATTTTCCTCCAGGAAATTGTTCTGTGGATGTCCATACTAAAAACTTTTTTCTCAGAAACTTTAAAGGGTGATTTATTTTAAATTTTACTCTTTCTAAAACTAAGTATTCCATTAACTTTGTATGTAAGTATTTCATATACACATTTGGTTGTTTGTGAGTACATCACGAAGTCCAGTTGCTGTTTCTCTTTTCTGCTTGTAATTGATCATGAGAGTTTCTGGATTAATTATGAGACCAGGTACCAGAAATTAAAGCTTTTTTCTATTTTTATTTTTTTCTAACTTCTTTAACAGAAATAATAAAATGTGTGCTGTAAGATACACCACACTCCAAAATGTTTTATCATTCATATTTAAGAATATCATTTAAACAAGTTGATACTTCCCTGAAATATGTTTAATTAAAACTAATATAGCAGTTTCTGATGTATACTTCCTACTATAATGTGTTGGCTAAGTACTTCCTGACAATGCTTATTAGCTGATAGATACTTCCTGCTACTATTGATTTTAAAGGTATTTTCTGCTCATTGGTTGATAGGTACAAATGTTTATAAGCAGGTACTTAACTAATATATCTTTATTAATTTTAATGTAAACAGTTTTTGCTTTACATTTTTCAGGCAAAATCTTTCAAATGGATAATAGAATTTTAGTTAAAGGGACACTGAACCCACATTTTTTTCGTTCATGATTCAGATAGAGCATGCAATTTTAAGCAACTTTCTAATTTACTCCTATTATCAAATTTTCTTCATTCTCTTGATATCTTTATTTGAAAAGCAAGAATGTAAGTTTAGATGCTGGCCCATTTTTGGTGATCAACCTGGGTTATTCTTGCTGATTGGTGGATAAATTCACCCACGAATAAACAAGTGCTGTCCAGAGTTCTGAACCAAAAAACAGCTTAGATGCCTTCTTTTTTCAAATAAAGATAGCAAGAGTACAAAGACAAATTGATAATAGGAGTAAATTAGAAAGTTGCTTAAAATTGCATGCTCTATAGGAATCACGAAATAAAGAAATGTGGGTTCAGTGTCCCTATAAGCTTATTCACTCTTTAAAAAAATAGTAGTAGGTAAGGTTATGTATATTAACATTAAGGAAAGTGTTTATATTATGCTACAAATAATAAAGCCATTATGATAATTTAACATGCTAAACAAATTAAGAAAAAGCTCTAGTTACACAGATTAATTAACAAAATTATTAAGATCATAAATAAATAATAATTAAAAAAAAAAGATTAGAAGATAATTGTGAAATGAAGAATACAAAGTTAAAAAGAATTTTGTTGCCATTTTTTATAATCCCCTTAACAAGCATTTGCTGGTACCGTAAAGAAATTGCTTCTCCCAACAGAACAGTAGAAACGTATTTTGCAAGTCGTAAGCAGATGAAATGCAGAATTATTGTCTATAGACTTCATTAAGTAAGCTTTTGCTGATGTAAACGTTTAGCTGTGCATTTAATCTAAGCCACACATAAAAACAAGGATGGAGTTCTATTTATCATTTAGATCTGATACTAGAATTATGTTGTGCTTAATCTTACAGGCTTTAAGAAAACATAGGTTCACCACTTAAACTATATATTGTTGTATACTGGATAGGAAAATATTCTTTTAGTTAAGCATACTAAAATAACATTTCTTATACAGGGAGTGCAGAATTATTAGGCAAGTTGTATTTTTGAGGATTAATTTTATTATTGAACAACAACCATGTTCTCAATGAACCCAAAAAACTCATTAATATCAAAGCTGAATAGTTTTGGAAGTAGTTTTTAGTTTGTTTTTAGTTATAGCTATTTTAGGGGGATATCTGTGTGTGCAGGTGACTATTACTGTGCATAATTATTAGGCAACTTAACAAAAAACAAATATATACCCATTTCAATTATTTATTTTTACTAGTGAAATCAATATAACATCTCAACATTCACAAATATACATTTCTGACATTCAAAAACAAAACAAAAACAAATCAGTGACCAATATAGCCACCTTTTTTGCAAGGACACTCAAAAGCCTGCCATCCATGGATTCTGTCAGTGTTTTGATCTGTTCACCATCAACATTGCGTGCAGCAGCAACCACAGCCTCCCAGACACTGTTCAGAGAGGTGTACTGTTTTCCCTCCTTGTAAATCTCACATTTGATGATGGACCACAGGTTCTCAATGGGGTTCAGATCAGGTGAACAAGGAGGCCATGTCATTAGATTTTCTTCTTTTATACCCTTTCTTGCCAGCCACGCTGTGGAGTACTTGGATGTGTGTGATGGAGCATTGTCCTGCATGAAAATCATGTTTTTCTTGAAGGATGCAGACTTCTTCCTGTACCACTGCTTGAAGAAGGTGTCTTCCAGAAACTGGCAGTAGGACTGGGAGTTGAGCTTGACTCCATCCTCAACCGGAAAAGGCCCCACAAGCTCATCTTTGATGATACCAGCCCAAACCAGTACTCCACCTCCACCTTGCTGGCGTCTGAGTCGGACTGGAGCTCTCTGCCCTTTACCAATCCAGCCACGGGCCCATCCATCTGGCCCATCAAGACTCACTCTCATTTCATCAGTCCATAAAACCTTAGAAAAATAAGTCTTGAGATATTTCTTGGCCCAGTTTTGACGTTTCAGCTTGTGTGTCTTGTTCAGTGGTGGTCGTCTTTCAGCCTTTCTTACCTTGGCCATGTCTCTGAGTATTGCACACCTTGTGCTTTTGGGCACTCCAGTGATGTTGCAGCTCTGAAATATGGCCAAACTGGTGGCAAGTGGCATTTTGGCAGCTGCACGCTTGACTTTTCTCAGTTCATGGGCAGTTATTTTGCGCCTTGGTTTTTCCACAAGCTTCTTGCGACCCTGTTGACTATTTTGAATGAAACGCTTGATTGTTCGATGATCACGCTTCAGAAGCTTCAGTGCTGCATCCCTCTGCAAGATATCTCACTATTTTTGACTTTTCTGAGCCTGTCAAGTCCTTCTTTTGACCCATTTTGCCAAAGGAAAGGAAGTTGCCTAATAATTATGCACACCTGATATAGGGTGTTGATGTCATTAGACCACACCCCTTCTCATTACAGAGATGCACATCACCTAATATGCTTAATTGGTAGTAGGCTTTCGAGCCTATACAGCTTGGAGTGAGACAACATGCATAAAGAGGATGATGTGGTCAAAATACTCATTTGCCTAATAATTCTGCACTCCCTGTATAGCCCTTAGCATTTTTAACCACTAAGGATATATGTAACAGTTTAAATGTAGCAATATGTTTAGAAAATATCCCTTACCTAAACAATTGAGGTAAAATTAGACAGAGGCCTGATTCTAAAAGATTCTCTAAATCAGAAGTGGTTTTCTACATTGACACTCGCAGGGGTTGCCTCAGGGAATTCTATCAAAAAAGGCGAGTGGCGAGATATCTCCCGTAGAATGTAATGGAGTTTGCTGGAAATTAAAACTAGCAGGGGGCGCATTTTTAAAATTAAATCCTACAGTCAATACAAATCAGATAACTGTGCTTTGAGTGTATAGTATTTTACTCTTAAAGGGACAGTTCACCCAAAAAATGTCTCCCCTTTAAATTATTCCCAATGATCCTTTTAACCTGGTAGAGTGTATTAAATTGGTTACAAGTAGCTCCTTTACTTCTATTTCAGCATTTGAAATAGCTGATTTATCCTGTGGTATCGCCACCTACACTGAACAAATTAATACTGGAGTATAGGCTATTGAATAGCCTAAGTATACACAGCCAGCAGAAGAGATTACACTCTCAGTGGGATGCAGGATAGTTAAGTAATAAAATGATAATTTTCCATTGTTCTCTCTATGTATTGAGCTTTGGTGTCCCAGCCAAATAAAAGATAAGGAAGCAAGTCTGTTTACACATACTTATAACATAATGAGATCTGATATCACCTTTAAGTTCAACCCATTTTAATAGGCTGTGGTTTCAAAGCACAAAATCAGCTACTTCATATACACAAATAAGCATGAAAATGGAATTTCTCAAATGTTTTATACTCTGCAGTTGGTATAACAAGTCATTTAAAATACATTAATGGAAAAACAATTTTACAGTGTACTGTCCCTTTAAAAGGGATATGAAACTCACGTTTTTTTCTGTCATGATTTTGAGAGAACATGCAATTGTAAACAACTGTCCAATTATTACTTCTATTTAATAAATTGTTTCGTTCTCATGATATCCTTTGCTGAAATGTATACCTAGGTAGGCTCAGGAGCTGCTGATTGGTGGCTGCACATATATGTTTCATGTTATTGGCTCACCCATCTACTTTGCTGTTTCTTCAACATAGGAAATTTAGATAATAAAAATAAATTGGAAAATTGTTTTAAATTGTATTCTTTATCTGAATCATGAAAGAAAAAATCTGGGTTTTATGTCCCATTAATTTTATTTTCATATACATACATTTTTCTATTAGGGTAATAAGTGTTTTGCGTATTTTGACACAATCTTGCCACTTTTTAATTCGCAAAAAAAAAAAAAGAGAGAGAGAGAAAAAAAGAAAGGAGATCTGTAGGGGAGGAATGTTTATAGAATACACCAGACCTGGAGGAGAAATTTTTGCTACACCCATTTAACTTCCCTGTTCAGCCCAGAGGCAAGGAAACCAATTTTGCAATATGGAAAATAAAACAATTTGGGCAAGATTACAAGTCGTGCATTACGAGTTTCCCCCTCGCAATATGGCCTTTTCACAATTTCCATTGTGCAGCTATTACAAGTCTTGAAAAATCGCGATTGTGCATGCGCATTTGCCTTTTTATGAAAAACAATCCTTTCTGCTCTAAGAGCTGTAGTTAACAGTTTTCCATGACATAAAAGTTTCACGAAACACTTCAAAAATATATTACAAAGTACGCTTATACGCATATTAACACTGTCTAATAAAAAAATATTTAAAAAAATATTGCACACAGAAGTTATAAGGAAGGAATCAAAGATACGATGGGTGTTAGGAAAAAAAAGCAGACATACACTGACATACATACACATTCATAGAGAAACATGGATTTATATGTATAGCAATATGTGTAACTATGGAGATAATGACAAGATTTTACATTACAATCTTATGCACATTAAACAATATCTCAGAGGGATTTTCAAAGAGATTTGCAAATAGATCTTGAGATATTTAGATATATATATATATATTCATGTACATATTTCGCTCTAAATAGATATATCAGTACAAAAATCATAACATATATAGAGAAATATTTATTTATAAATAAATAGAACTTATTCCGTTCCGAAAACATTTTTGCAATATGAAATATTCCCATTTTCAAGTAAACTTTTCAAGGAGAATACGTCATGGATTTTGCGCAACGGATTAGTTTTTTTTTTATATTTATCTTCTCTGTTGACTTCTATGGGGAATACGTGAGCAGGCTTGTGTTTTGGCTGTTTGGATTACACGGCTTAACGCGCACGCAAAATAAGTTATTTTGAAACTTGTAATAGCTGCGCAATCCCAAATTTGAAAAAGCCAATAATAAAAAGGTTGCCCCAATAGCCCCCAAAATAAAAGGGAAAGTAGGGTATAATAATAATATATATATATATATATATATATATATATATATATATATGTATATAAGCATCTTTATGTATTTAAAAAAGAAAAAAACGCACAAAGTAGTTATAAGGGATTAAAGTGAGGGGATTTGGGGTGTTAGAAAAATAACGGGACTGAAAGTGTCTTTACATGGAGGTGAATGAGGGACCATGTTTTCATAATAAATATACATGTATATGCTTATAAACATATATATTAATGAGTTAAAATGTGTATAAACACATACATTATAAACACATAATATTTATGTATATATTCATATACATATATATTTATTGCTGCTCAATGCTGAGTAGTTTTCTCCCTGTGCTGCACTAGGTCATTTGCCATGTCTTTTGGCAACAGACCGAGGCTCCCATTAAAGCCTATAGAAGCGTGCTCTCATGAGCTGCTATTACAGAAGCGCAAATATCGTGCTTGCGTAAGCACAATATTGTACTCCACTTGTAATCTAGCCCTCAGTTAAGTGATAAGTCTTCTGTTAACTACATATCCAGGACATCATCTACACATAAACCAGCAGCTTTTATATCACTGTAAGTTGCATCATCCCTATACTCACATTTTAGCTTCTTTGAGGTTGGGCTGATCTTCTGTATACTGACACATGGGGCGAGATTACATAAGTGGCGCAGGCTTCAGCGTAACTGCTGAAACCCACGTCACCCGTAATTTCCCCTTGCACATTGGGGAATTGCATAAACCCCGCCGGAAGTTCATAAAGTGTTGTAAGTCGGATAAACTAGCAATGTCCAGAAATGTGTGTTAATACAAATTTCTGGAGTTGCCAGTGACTTAAGGCATGTTAGGAAGTGCCGACGCCTAAGAAAATAAAAAAAAAAAGAGTTAAATCTCCTGTAAAAGTCTAAACCCCCTCCCAAAAATAAACTCGACACGTAAAAATCCCTATATCCGCAATCCCCCCCCCACATTGCAACTAATAATAAAAGTATTAACCCCTAAACAACCCCCCAAAATGCAATATTCCTAGTTAATCTATTAATCCCTAATCCACTATTAACCCACATTGCGTTCTCCCTAATATATGTATTAACCCCTAACCCGTTATTCACCACATCACAATTAACCTAATTAAACCATCAACCTCAAATCCGCCATTAACCCACATCACAATTAACCTCATAAATCTATTAACCCCTAAATCGCCATTAACCCACATCGCAATTAAGATAATTAATCTATTAACCCTAAACCACCAAACCCCCACAACGCAATTAACCTATTTAAATTACTAAGCCCCCTAACCTAACACCCCCTAAATAAACCCCAATTACCTAAATTAAAAAATAATAAGTTACAATAAAAATAAAAAACCTACTTTAAAAATAAAAAAATAAATTGAATTAAAATTACAAAAATTAAAAAAATCTAACATTACATAAAATAATAAACCAAATTATCAAAAAACAGAATTTATGCTTACCTGATAAATTACTTTCTCCAACGGTGTGTCCGGTCCATGGCGTCATCCTTACTTGTGGGAATATCTCTTCCCCAACAGGAAATGGCAAAGAGTCCCAGCAAAGCTGGCCATATAGTCCCTCCTAGGCTCCGCCCACCCCAGTCATTCGACCGACGGACAGGAGGAAAATATAGGAGAAACCATATGGTGTTGTGGTGACTGTAGTTAGAGAAAATAATTGATCAGACCTGATTAAAAAACCAGGGCGGGCCGTGGACCGGACACACCGTTGGAGAAAGTAATTTATCAGGTAAGCATAAATTCTGTTTTCTCCAACATTGGTGTGTCCGGTCCACGGCGTCATCCTTACTTGTGGGAACCAATACCAAAGCTTTAGGACACGGATGAAGGGAGGGAGCAAATCAGGTCACCTAAACGGAAGGCACCACGACTTGCAAAACCTTTCTCCCAAAAATAGCCTCCGAAGAAGCAAAAGTATCAAATTTGTAAAATTTGGCAAAAGTGTGCAGTGAAGACCAAGTCGCTGCCTTACATATCTGATCAACAGAAGCCTCGTTCTTGAAGGCCCATGTGGAAGCTACAGCCCTAGTGGAGTGAGCTGTGATTCTTTCAGGAGGCTGCCGTCCGGCAGTCTCATAAGCCAATCGGATGATGCTTTTAAGCCAAAAAGAAAGAGAGGTAGAAGTTGCTTTTTGACCTCTCCTTTTACCAGAATAGACGACAAACAGAGAAGAAGTTTGTCTGAAGTCTTTCGTAGCTTCTAAGTAGAATTTTAGAGCACGGACTAAATCTAAATTGTGTAGCAAACGTTCCTTCTTTGAAACTGGATTCGGACACAAAGAAGGTACAACTATCTCCTGATTAATATTTTTGTTGGAAACAACCTTTGGTAGAAAACCAGGCTTAGTACGCAAAACAACCTTATCTGAATGGAACACCAGATAGGGTGGAGTACATTGTAGAGCAGATAACTCAGAAACTCTTCTAGCAGAAGAAATAGCAACCAAAAACAAAACTTTCCAAGATAACATCTTAATATCTACGGAATGTAAAGGTTCAAACGGAACCCCTTGAAGAACTGAAAGAACTAGATTTAAACTCCAGGGAGGAGTCAAAGGTCTGTAAACAGGCTTGATCCGAACCAAAGCCTGAACAAATGCTTGAACATCTGGCACAACTGCCAGTCGTTTGTGCAGTAGGACAGATAAAGCAGAAATCTGTCCCTTTAGAGAACTTGCAGATAATCCTTTATCCAAACCTTCTTGTAGAAAGGAAAGAATCCTAGGAATCTTTATCTTATTCCATGGGAATCCCTTGGATTCACACCAGCAGATATATCTTTTCCATATTTTATGGTAAATCTTTCTAGTTACCGGTTTTCTGGCTTGAACCAGAGTATCTATCACGGAATCTGAAAACCCACGCCTTGATAGAATCAAGCGTTCAATCCCCAAGCCGTCAGCTGGAGGGAGACCAAGTTTGGATGTTCGAATGGACCCTGAACAAGAAGGTCCTGTCTCAAAGGTAGCTTCCATGGTGGAACCGATGACATATTCACCAGGTCTGCATACCAAGTCCTGCGTGGCCACGAAGGAGCTATCAAGATCACCGAGGCCCTCTCCTGTTTGATCCTGGCTACCAGCCTGGGAATGAGAGGAAATGGTGGAAACACATAAGCTAGGTTGAAGGTCCAAGGCGCTACTAGTGCATCCACTAGAGTCGCCTTGGGATCCCTGGATCTGGACCCGTAGCAAGGAACCTTGAAGTTCTGACGGGACGCCATCAGATCCATATCTGGAATGCCCCATAGTTGCGTCAACTGGGCAAAGATCTCCGGGTGGAGTTCCCACTCCCCCGGATGGAATGTCTGACGACTCAAATAATCCACTTCCCAGTTTTCCACACCTGGAATGTGGATCGCAGATAGGTGGCAGGAGTGATTCTCCGCCCATTGTATGATTTTGGTCACTTCTTTCATCGCCAGGGAACTCCTTGTTCCCCCCTGATGATTGAGATACGCAACAGTCGTCATGTTGTCTGATTGGAATCTTATGAATCTGGCCTTTGCTAGCTGAGGTCAAGCCCTGAGAGCATTGAATATCGCTCTTAGTTCCAGAATGTTTATCGGGAGAAGAGACTCTTCCCGAGACCACAGTCCCTGAGCTTTCAGGGATTCCCAGACCGCGCCCCAGCCCACTAGGCTGGCGTCGGTCGTGACGATGACCCACTCTGGACTGCGGAAGCTCATTCCCTGGGATAGGTGATCCTGGGTTAGCCACCAACGGAGTGAGTCTCTGGTCGTCTGATCTACTTGAATCACTGGAGACAAGTCTGTATAGTCCCCATTCCACTGTTTCAGCATGCACAGTTGTAATGGTCTTAGATGAATTTGAGCAAAAGGAACTATGTCCATTGCTGCAACCATCAATCCTACTACTTCCATGCACTGAGCTACGGAAGGACGAGGAATAGAATGAAGAACTTGACAAGCATTTAGAAGTTTTGACTTTCTGACTTCTGTCAAGAAAATCTTCATTTCTAAGGAATCTATTATTGTTCCCAAGAAGGGAACTCTTGTCGACGGAGACAGGGAACTTTTTTCTATGTTCACCTTCCATCCGTAAGATCTGAGAAAGGCCAGAACGATGCCTGAGTGAGCCTTTGCCTTTGAAAGAGACGACGCTTGTACTAGAATGTCGTCCAAGTACGGTACTACTGCAATGCCCCTTGGTCTTAGAACCGCTAGAAGGGATCCGAGTACCTTTGTGAAAATCCTTGGAGCAGTGGCTAACCCGAATGGGAGGGCCACAAACTGGTAATGTTTGTCCAGAAAGGCGAACCTTAGGAACTGATGATGTTCTTTGTGGATAGGGATATGTAGATACGCATCCTTTAGATCCACGGTAGTCATAAATTGACCTTCCTGAATTGTGGGTAGAATCGTTCGAATGGTTTCCATCTTGAACGATGGTACTCTGAGAAATTTGTTTAGGATCTTTAAATCCAGGATTGGTCTGAAAGTTCCCTCTTTTTTGGGAACTACAAACAGATTTGAATAAAAACCCATTCCTTGTTCCGCCGTTGGAACTGGGTGTATCACTCCCATCTTTAACAGGTCTTCTACACAATGTAAGAATGCCTGTCTCTTTATTTGGTTTGAGGATAAGTGAGACATGTGGAACCTTCCCCTTGGGGGTAGTTCCTTGAATTCCAGAAGATAACCCTGAGAAACTATTTCTAGCGTCCAGGGATCCTGAACATCTCTTGCCCAAGCCTGAGCAAAGAGAGAGAGTCTGCCCCCCACTAGATCCGGTCCCGGATCGGGGGCTACTCCTTCATGCTGTTTTGTTAGCAGCGGCAGGCTTCTTGGCCTGCTTACCCTTGTTCCAGCCTTGCATCGGTTTCCAGGCTGGTTTGGTCTGTGAGGTATTACCCTCGTGCTTAGAGGATGCAGAATTAGAGCCCGGTCCGTTCCTGAAATTACGAAAGGAACGAAAATTAGACTTATTCTTGGCTTTGAAGGGCCTATCTTGTGGGAGGGCGTGGCCCTTTCCCCCAGTGATGTCTGAGATAATCTCTTTCAATTCTGGCCCAAAGAGAGTTTTACCCTTGAAGGGGATATTAAGCAATTTTGTCTTGGATGATACATCCGGTGACTAAGAATTTAGCCAAAGCGCTCTGCGCGCCACAATTGCAAACCCTGAATTTTTCGCCGCTAATCTAGCTATTTGCAAAGCGGCATCTAAAATAAAAGAGTTAGCCAACTTAAGTGCGTGAACTCTGTCCATAACCTCCTCATATGGAGTCTCTCTACTGAGCGACTTTTCTAGTTCCTCGAACCAGAACCACGCTGCTGTAGTGACAGGAACAATGCACGAAATGGGTTGCAGGAGGTAACCTTGCTGTACAAAAATCTTTTTAAGCAAACCCTCCAATTTTTTATCCATAGGATCTTTGAAAGCACAATTATCCTCGATAGGAATAGTAGTGCGCTTGTTTAGAGTAGAAACTGCCCCCTCGACCTTAGGGACTGTCTGCCATAAGTCCTTTCTGGGGTCGACCATTGGAAATAATTTCTTAAATATAGGAGGGGGAACAAAAGGTATGCCGGGCTTCTCCCATTCCTTATTCACTATATCCGCCACCCGCTTGGGTATAGGAAAAGCGTGGGGGTGCACCGGAACCTCTAGGAACTTGTCCATCTTGCATAATTTTTCTGGAATGACCAGGTTGTCACAATCATCCAGAGTAGATAACACCTCCTTAAGCAGTGCGCGGAGATGTTCTAATTTAAATTTAAATGTCACAACATCAGGTTCAGCCTGTTGGGAAATTTTTCCTGAATCCGAAATTTCCCCATCTGACAAAACCTCCCTCATGGCCCCTTCAGATTGGTGTGAGGGTATGACAGAACAATTATCATCAGCGCCCTCCTGCTCTTCAGTGTTTAAAACAGAGCAATCGTGCTTTCTCTGATATGCAGGCATTTTGGATAAAATATTTGCTATGGAATTATCCATTACAGCCGTCAATTGTTGCATGGTAATAAGCATTGGTGCGCTAGAAGTACTAGGGGCCTCCTGCGTGGGCAAAACTGGTGTAGACACAGAAGGAGATGATGTAGAACCATGTCTACTCCCTTCATCTGAAGAATCATCTTGGGCAACTTCATTATCTGTGACAGTACTGTTCTTACTTTGTTTGGACGCTTTGGCACAATTATCACATAATTTAGAAGGGGGAGACACATTGACTTTCATACATATAGAACATAGCTTATCTGAAGGCACAGACATGTTAAACAGGCTGAAACTTGTCAGTAAAACACAAAAACCATTTTAAAACAAATTTTTTAATTTTAAACAGAGCACACTTTATTACTGAATATGTGAAAAAATATGAAGGAATTGTTCAAAATTTACCAAAATTTCACCACAGTGTCTTAAAGCATTAAAAGTATTGCACACCAATTTTCAGAGCTTTAACCCTTAAAATAACGAAACCGGAGCCGGTTACAGTTTTAACCCCTCTACAGTCCCAGCTACAGCCTTTGCTGCAACTCTACCAAGCCCAGAGGGGAATACGATACCAAATGACGCCTTCTAGGAACTTTTCCAACTATTTTCAGGTCCTCACACATGCATCTGCATGTCTTGCTCTCAAAAACAACTGCGCAGTAATGGCGCGAAAATGAGGCTCAGCCTACAACTGGGAAGGCCCTTCCTGACTTGAAAAGGTGTCTAACATAGTGCCTGACGTTAAAAAACGTTCCCCAAGTTTATAAGTGTGAAATACTAGCATAAACATGTATAAAATGCCCAAATAAAGCAATCGATTTTGCCCATAAAAGTGTCTACCGGTTTTATAGCCCATATTAAGCCCTTTATTCTGCTTGAGACTAAGAAAATGGCTTACCGGTCCCCTTGAGGGGAAATGACAGCCTTCCAGCATTACACAGTCTTGTTAGAAATATGGCTAGTCATACCTTAAGCAGAAAAGTCTGCTAACTGTTTCCCCCAACTGAAGTTACTTCATCTCAACAGTCCTATGTGGAAACAGCAAAGGATTTTAGTTACTGTCTGCTAAAATCATCTTCCTCTCACAAACAGAATTCTTCATCTCTTTCTGTTTCAGAGTAAATAGTACATACCAGCACTATTTTAAAATAACAAACTCTTGATAGTAGAATAAAAAACTACAACTAAACACCACAAACTCTTAACCATCTCCGTGGAGATGTTGCCTGTGCAACGGCAAAGAGAATGACTGGGGTGGGCGGAGCCTAGGAGGGACTATATGGCCAGCTTTGCTGGGACTCTTTGCCATTTCCTGTTGGGGAAGAGATATTCCCACAAGTAAGGATGACGCCGTGGACCGGACACACCAATGTTGGAGAAATAAACCTAATCCCTATGAAAATAAAAAAGCCTCTCCAAAATAAAAACACCCCCTAATCTAAACTAAATAACCAACAGCCCTTAAAAGGGCCTCATGTAGGGCATTGCCCTAAGTTAAACAGCTCTTTTACCTTAAAAAATACTAATTCCCCCCTCAAACAGTAAACCCCCCCACCCATCAAACCTCGCAAAATAAAAAAACCTAACACTAAAAAATCCTAAACTACCCATTGCCCCTAAAGGGGCATTTGTATGGGAATTGTCCTTAAAAGGGCATTCGGCTCTTTTACTGCCCTTAAAAGGGCATTCAGCTCTTTTTCAGTGCCCAAAATCCCGAATCTAATAATAATAAAAAAAAATCCTAACTCTAAGGCCCAAAGAGGTACTCCCCTTTCCTGAAGTCCAGCGGAGAAGGTCCTCTTCCAGGCGGTGGTGAAGTCTTCTTAGAACCTGCGACATCTTCCATCTTCATCTAGGACCAAGCAGGCGTGGAGTGGAGATGACCGCATGGTGGATCCTCTTTGTACGATCACCACCATACTCTGAATATTGAATGCAAGTTACGCGTTTAAATATGGCGTCACTTGCATTCCTATTGGCTGATTTGAATCTTCAAATTCAAATCAGCCAATAGGATGAGAGCTACTGAAATCCTATTGGCTGTTCAAATCAGTCAATTAGATTTCCGTAGCTCTCATCCTATTGGCTGATTTGTTTTTTATTTTATTTTTTAGATATATTTCTTAGATTTAGCTGAATGCCCTTTTAAGGGCAATGCCCATACAAATGCCCCTTTAGGGCCAATGGATAGTTTAGGATTTTTTAGTGTTAGGTTTTTTATTTTGGGGGGTTTTGTGGGTGGGGGGTTTTACTGTTAGAGGGGGGACTTAGCATTTTTTTATGCAAAAGAGCTGTTTAACTTAGGGTAATGCCCTACAAAAAGCCTTTATAAGGGCTATTGGTAGTTTAGTATTAGAATAGGGAGTGTTTTTATTTGGGGGGGCTTTTTTATTTTCATAGGGATTAGATTTAATTTGTTAATTTTTGATAATTTTGTTTATTATTTTCTGTAATAATATACTTTTTTATTTTTTGTAATTCTAGATTAATTTAATTTAATCTTAGTTTTGTTTTTTTTAAGTACTGTTAGGACTTTTTATTTTAATTGTAATTTAGTATTTTATTAGTTTATGTAATTTGGGGTTAATTTAGGGGGTGTTAGGTTAGGGGGCTTAGTAATTAAATTTGGTTTATTACGATGTGGGGGTTTGGCGGTTTAGGGGTTAATAAATTAATTGGGTTTGTTGTGATGTGGGTGAATCGTGGATTAGAGGTTAATACTTTAATTTGGTTAATTGCGATGTGGGTGAATGGCGGATTAGGGGTTAATAGTTTAATTAGGCTAATTGCAATGTGGGTGAACGGCGAATTAGATGGGGAATTAGGGGTTAATACATTTATTAGGTTTATTGCTATGTGGGTGAATGGCGGATTAGGGGTTAATTTAATACATTTATTAGGTTTATTGCGATGCAGGTTAATGGCGGATTAGGGGTTAATAGTTTTATTATTTGCGACGCTGCATATGTTATCATGATTGATATTAAAGCTATTATAAGCACTAATCCTTTCAATGTTCAAATATTTTTTTTCTTTCTCTTTATTACTTTTGTTCTCCTTTATCAAATTGTTGGACAACTTATTACTAAACCATGGGCATTAATATGGAGTTGACCTCACTCTTTGTGGCTATTCGAGTTCCTCCATACCAAGGTCTTCATGGACCTTGCATTGTGAACAGCGACACAGTCATGCTGGAACAGGAAAGGGCCTTACCCAAACTGTTGACACAAAGTTGAAAGTGTTCAATTGTCTATAATGTCTGAAATGTCTTTGTGTCCTCTAACAGTAAGATGACCCTTAACTGGAACTAAGGACCTAGCCCAAGCCCTGAAAAACAGCCCCAGACTACCACCAAACTTTACAAGAGGCACTATGAATTCAATAGGTATAGTTTTCAAGGCATCTGGCACACCCAGATTCTTCAAACAGATTACCAGACTGTGAAGCTTGATTCTTCACTCAAGAAAACACACATTCCACTGCTCTAGAGTTCAGTGGCATTGTGCTTTACATCACTCCAGCTGACACTTGACTTTGCACATTTTGATGTGAGGCTTATACAGCTGCTCAGCCATGGAAATCTATTTAATAAACATCCTGACATATAGTTCTCATGCTGATGTTGATTCCAGAGGCAGTTTAGAACTCTGTAGTGATGGAAAAAAACAGATAACATGATACGCGCTTAAACACTCTGAGTTTGCATGGTCTACCACTCTGTGGCTGAGTTGTTGATCTTAGATGCTCTACTTCACAATAATAGCACTTATAGTTTACCTAGCAGAACTGAAATTTCCCAAACTGAATTGTGGCAATGGTGGAATCCTATGACGTTTAAATTCCGAGCTATTCAGTACAACCCATTGTACTGCCATTGCTTGTCTATTGAAATTTCTTGGCTGTTATGCACCTGTTAGCAATGGGTGTATAATATATATATATATATATATATATATATATATATATATATATATATATATATATATAGGAACAAACGTTTGCACTCACAGGTCTTTTTTTCAAACTTTTAATGTGGAACGTTTTTGGGGTATTATAACCCCATCATCAGCATACAACAGTGATAACAATAAAGCATTTTATAGTGTTTTACAAACAAAGTGTACCAACCACAAACCTCACATCTACCCCAGCTTTCGTGGCAAAATTATCGTCGGTGGAACGCATAATGCGTTCCACCATCATGGCTGAGACCGGAAGTTTGAAACGTCACTTCCGGTTTGTCGCCAAATTACATGTTATATGTAGATAAATAACAAATGTCAAAAAAACCTGATTAACAGCCAGGTTATACACACAGTGTGTCAGTGTAGAGTGAACAGTGCCTAAACAATTAGCATCATTAATACACTCAATTTCTCGTGTCTAAACTGTGTAGATATTTATATACATTGTTATGGCAACCGCTGCCATGGAAACACTGATAAATAATGGCTCAAGTGCATACATATATTGAAGTGAGTAACAATAACCATGTAAGTGAGAAGACTTCTATATTCTAGAGTATTTTAAAACGGGATATAATGAATATATTTTCCCTAGAGTTGAACATGTCAAGAATTAAAATCAAAATCAAATTGGGTTACAATGGTCTGCCATTAGTAACACATCCCCAGTATATATAAGGGGTTAATCCAAACTTCTTTGCAGAAATAAGAGTGATGGATATGAGCTGGGATAGGGCTGCACTAACTACAAACATTTAGATAGATGGGATAACTATTAGACCAGTATGACTGCTCTGAACATATATGGGCTGCTCACATCTCTGTCTACCCTGAAACCAAATGTGATGACGCAGGCCATACATTGTATCAATAGATAAATACATTGTATCAAGTGATAAATACATTTGTAAGATAGAGGATAGATATAATATCAATAGATAAATATATTTATAAGATCAAAGATAGATAAGCTACCTGGATAACAAACCTAGTAGATATGTTGTGTCAAGTGATAAATATATTAGTTAGATCAAAGATAGAAATATTGCCTAAACACTGAACCTAATAGTTGTTAGGTAGCTGCCATAATAATATCCTCAGTGGGGCTCATCTGAAGACATATGTTCAAGACACATCTGGGTCGCATTCCTATGCTAAATTATGATAATCGCACTTAATATTTTATATCAATTGATAAATATATTTTTTTCTCAAAAACAAAGATAGATGTACTGCAAATACATTTGCAAAGTGGGTATCAACATGTCTTTGAAGCAAGAAGTATATGCAACATATATTCTCATATATTCACAAAGAGGTCCCATATTGCCTAGACTATTAAGATTTTAGTGCAAATATGAGTAACTAACACAGGTGGGCCAGGCTTCCACAATGTGTATTGGAATCAAAATGATCCCAACACACAATGCTGAGAGACCCACTGAGGATATTATTATGGCAGCTACCTAACAACTATTAGGTTCAGTGTTTAGGCAATATTTCTATCTTTGATCTAACTAATATATTTATCACTTGACACAACATATCTACTAGGTTTGTTATCCAGGTAGCTTATCTATCTTTGATCTTATAAATATATTTATCTATTGATATTATATCTATCCTCTATCTTACAAATGTATTTATCACTTGATACAATGTATTTATCTATTGATACAATGTATGGCATGCGTCATCACATTTGGTCTCAGGGTAGACAGAGATGTGAGCTGCCCATATATGTTCAGAGCAGTCATACTGGTCTAATAGTTATCCCATCTATCTAAATGTTTGTAGTTAGTGCAGCCCTATCCCAGCTCATATCCATCACTCTTATTTCTGCAAAGAAGTTTGGATTAACCCCTTATATATACTGGGGATGTGTTACTAATGGCAGACCATTGTAACCCAATTTGATTTTGATTTTAATTCTTGACATGTTCAACTCTAGGGAAAATATATTCATTATATCCCGTTTTAAAATACTCTAGAATATAGAAGTCTTCTCACTTACATGGTTATTGTTACTCACTTCAATATATGTATGCACTTGAGCCATTATTTATCAGTGTTTCCATGGCAGCGGTTGCCATAACAATGTATATAAATATCTACACAGTTTAGACACGAGAAATTGAGTGTATTAATGATGCTAATTGTTTAGGCACTGTTCACTCTACACTGACGCACTGTTTGTATAACCTGGATGTTAATCAGGTTTTTTTGACATTTGTTATTTATCTACATATAACATGTAATTTGGCGACAAACCGGAAGTGACGTTTCAAACTTCCGGTCTCAGCCATGATGGTGGAACGCATTATGCGTTCCACCAACGATAATTTTGCCGCGAAAGCTGGGGGAGATGACAGGTTTGTGGTTGGTACACTTTGTTTGTAAAACACTATAAAATGCTTTATTGTTATCACTGTTGTATGCTGATGATGGGGTTATAATACCCTGAAAACGTTCCACATTAAAAGTTTGAAAAAAAGACCTGTGAGTGCAAACGTTTGTTCCTGTATACTGCCTTATCTTTGCACCCAGGCTGTCGACATTTGGTGGGTTAAACTGGAAGATGTTTAATATATATATATATATATATATATATATATATATATATATATATATATATATATATATATATATATATATATATATATATATATATATATATATATATATTAGAAAAAAGAGATGAGATGGAGAAGTTAGGGCGCAAGTAATATGTTAAATTATAACTATAGAATTTGCCTATAAGTATTAAAATGTGCAATGGAAATAAAATATTGACTTTTGATTAAATGCTAAAAAAAAGAAGTACTGGATAAATATAGTATAAATAAATACAATTGATATGACAATGCCACTGAATATAAATAATGCAATAATGTGCTGATTTCCCTATTGAGGATTCAACAAATTTTTGTAAATGGACACAAATTCAGAGATGTGTTTGAATCTTATATCATTTTATTATTGGGCATGACACTTAATTAGTGTATACCATAAAGGTATTCAACAATATGGTATAAATAAATAAAGGTCTTAATAAACTTCTTATGTACACTTTAGACAGAAAAATATCTTATCAAAAGTAAAAGCAATTAAAACAATTTACAAAAGATAACAATACATATAAAAATTAGTAAAATAAAGAACAAATAAACATAATAGTAATAATGTTGGAGACTGCCTGATCCAAGAATGCAGGTCCCCCTAGGGGTGTCTACTTACACTCCTTTACCTCAATCAATATGAGGTAAGTGCCGCGTAGTATCAGTAGAAAACTCCCTTTGATCTCCAGCTGTCCAGAAAATAGGGTAACGGCTTGCAGGACTTAAGTCAAGATACTTGTCTTTGTTGGAGTATTATTTTCCTCTGCAGCTCACATTCCCTGGTACATCCTTTGGCTCAAGTACTGAAACTACAGGAACTGAAAGTAGTTTCAGTACTTGGGTCGTGTAGCACGGCGCGTGCGCAGGCTGGTGACAGCTGTTACCCGTGTGTAAGTAGTGGGCAGAGCGAGCCGTCAGTGTAAGCTGTGTGTTTGTCGCTGGCTGAAGCACAGTGGAATTGCTGCGTGCTGAGTTCCTGACATTGCCAAAGGATGTACCAGGGAATGTGAGCTGCAGAGGAAAATAATACTCCAACAAAGACAAGTATGTTGACTTAAGTCCTGCAAGCCGTTACCCTATTTTCTGGACAGCTGGAGATCAAAGGGAGTTTTCTACTGATACTACGCGGCACTTACCTCATATTGATTGAGATAAAGGAGTGTAAGTAGACACCCCTAGGGGGACCTGCATTCTTGGATCAGGCAGTCTCCAACATTATTACTATTATGTTTATTTGTTCTTTAATTTACTAATTTTTATATGTATTGTTATCTTTTGTAAATTGTTTTAATTGCTTTTACTTTTGATAAGATATTTTTCTGTCTAAAGTGTACATAAGAAGTTTATTAAGACCTTTATTTATTTATTTATTTATTTATTTATTTATACCATATTGTTGAATACCTTTATGGTATACACTAATTAAGTGTCATGCCCAATAATCAAATGATATAAGATTCAAACACATCTCTGAATTTGTGTCCATTTACAAAAATTTGTTGAATCCTCAATAGGGAAATCAGCACATTATTGCATTATTTCTATTCAGTGGCATTGTCATATCAATTGTATTTATTTATACTATATTTATCCAGTACTTCTTTTTTTTAGCATTTAATCAAAATTCAATATTTTATTTCCATTGCATATTTTTAGACTTTTAGGCACATTCTATAGTTATAATTTAACATATTACTTGCGCCCTAACTTCTCTATCTCATCTCTTTTTCTAATATTCTTTCTTACCTAGGTTTGAGGGTGTAGGGACTCTCTTTCCTTGGTAGATAGATCGGGGCAGCATCTAATTTTTCTACTCTATTGTTATTATTTACATACCTTAGCTGAGGTTTCTTTTTTGCGCCAGATGCACACTTTTCTTCTTTTCTTTATATATATATATATATATAAATAAAGGACGCAC